>NW_013567664.1:934-1069 GCF_000499745.2 Eimeria mitis
CCTAGACCAAAACTCCGTTCACCTCCACAATTCATCGCCTCACCAACTCACTTCAAGACTGTAGCCGCGCGCCGATGAAAGCATGCTCAGCCTGTTCAACTGGTCTAGCAGCTCATTGCATTTGAGGATGTCAAG
>NW_013567665.1:1055-1119 GCF_000499745.2 Eimeria mitis
GCAACGAATCTATATTTGCTGCCGATAAAAAACGAAGACGACACAAACCCCGCAGCAGCAGCAG
>NW_013567665.1:1219-1338 GCF_000499745.2 Eimeria mitis
CTGCAGCAGCAGCAGCAGCAGCAGCAGCAGCATCCCCATCAGTTCCTACTGCAGCAGCAACGAATCTATATTTGCTGCCGATAAAAAACGAAGACGACACAAACCCCGCAGCAGCAGCA
>NW_013567666.1:0-249 GCF_000499745.2 Eimeria mitis
CATGCATGCATGCATGCATGCATGCATGCATGCATGCATGGGGCTGTAAGAGGTACTTCTGTTGTTAGCTGGTATATCAACTGAACGAAATATCTCCCCCCATAGCAGCAGCAGCAGCAGCTGCAGCAGCAGCAGCAGCAGCAGCCACAGCAGCAGCAGCAGCAGCAGCTGCAGCAGCAGCTGCTGCTGCAGCTACTACTACTGTTACTACTACTACTACTACTACTACTACTACTGCTGCTGCTGCTG
>NW_013567667.1:0-331 GCF_000499745.2 Eimeria mitis
TATATATATATATATATATATATATATATATATACTGTTAGCTGGTGAAGCCAAAAGGGAGACAAATTTGTTTTGTATAGAGAAGAAAATACAGCAGAGAGAGCAGCAAGAATAATTATAATAAAATAAAAAAATAAAATAAAAAAATAAAAAAAAATAAATAAAAAAATAAAAAAATAATATTAATAATAGTGCGGTTATTGTTATTTATTATTTATTTATTTATTTTTATTTCACTGCAGCAAAGGCGGGCTTAACGAGCCTCTCTTGCTGTATATACAGCCCGCATGCATGCGTGCATGCATGCATGCGTGCATGCATGCATGCATGC
>NW_013567667.1:386-664 GCF_000499745.2 Eimeria mitis
CGGTTATTGTTATTTATTATTTATTTATTTATTTTTTATTTCACTGCAGCAAAGGCGGGCTTAACGAGCCTCTCTTGCTGTATATACAGCCCGCATGCATGCATGCATGCATGCATGCATGCATGCATGCATGCGATCAGTATAAGTATATACATCCATGCATGCATGCATGCATGCGAACAGTACATGAATGCATGCATGCACGCATGCATGCATGCGGGCAGTATAAGTATATACATGCATGCATGCATGCATGCATGCATGCGAGCAGTACATGC
>NW_013567667.1:923-1068 GCF_000499745.2 Eimeria mitis
ACAAACAAAACAAACAAACAAACAAACAAACGAACAAACAAACGAATAAATAAATAAATAAATATATAAATAAATAAATATATATATATACATACATATATATATATATATATATATATATATATATATATATATATATATATAT
>NW_013567668.1:0-216 GCF_000499745.2 Eimeria mitis
TATATATATATATATATTTATATATATTTATATATTTATATATTTATATATTTATATATACTTATATATGTCTGTATTTTGTGTTGTTTGTATGTCCCTTTAATTATCGCTCAACAAACACCGCAAGGTAAACACTCTTGCGCATTCTGCTGCTGCTGCTGCTGCCGCTGCTGCTGCTGCTGCTGCTGCTGCTGCTGCTGCTGCTGCCGCTGCTGC
>NW_013567668.1:467-707 GCF_000499745.2 Eimeria mitis
AGCAGCAGCAGCAGCTTTCAGCTGCACGGAGACCTAAAGCTTTGTCCCTCGTTGTTTAATATGCTTATTATACCGGCAGCTGCGTATACACCCCAACACAGAAAAACACAGTAGCTGCCTATACACCCCAATGCTATCGTTGCAGCAGCATAACGCAGCAGCAACAGCAGCAGCAGCAGCAGCAGCAACACCAGCAGCAGCAGCAGCAACACCAGCAGCAGCAGCAACAACACCAGCAAA
>NW_013567668.1:911-1068 GCF_000499745.2 Eimeria mitis
TATACACTGACCAACCATACAAGTCATGGAACCCAAAATAATAAAAATGAGAAACAGCACCACCAGGTGGTCCGCCTTGTACTTCTTCACCTGCACATACACCCCAAATATATATAAAAAAAAAAAAAATAAATAAATAAATAAATAAATATATATA
>NW_013567669.1:0-369 GCF_000499745.2 Eimeria mitis
ATATATATATATATATATATATATATATATATATATTATATATGCCTCGCATGCATTTCTTTGTGTTGCTGCTGAATATGAGTGAGTAGCAGCAGAGGTGTTGCTGCATGCAGCAGCAGGAGCAGCAGCAGCAGCAGCAGCAGTTGTTTTTTTTTTAATTGTTATTTGTTGCTGCGTTGTGTTTGTATGCAGCAACAGAGAAAGAAAAAGAAAGACTCATAAGCAAATCAACAGAAACAAAAACAGAAAAAGAAAAAGAAGAAAACGAAAAAGAAAAAGAAATAATAATTACGCCTGACGATGATGATGATGTTCTAGCTCAGCCCGTCGAGGAAGTCTAAGAGTTTCACTGCAGCAGCAGCAGCAGCA
>NW_013567669.1:469-549 GCF_000499745.2 Eimeria mitis
ACCTGACGATGATGATGATGATGTTCTAGCTCAGCCCGTCGAGGAAGTCTAAGAGTTTCACTGCAGCAGCAGCAGCAGCA
>NW_013567669.1:606-958 GCF_000499745.2 Eimeria mitis
TGCTAGCAGCAGCGGCAGGAAGGCGAGTAGCAGCAGCAGCAGCAGTAACTGTAGCAGCAGCAGCAGCAGCAGAAAGTAGTAGCTGTGCCTGCTGCAACAGCAGGAGCAGCAGCGGTATCTGTAGCAGCAGCAGAAGCAGCAATGCATGCTGCAGCAGCAGCAGCATCAGTACCTGCAGCAGCAACAGCAGCAGCAGCAACCACTGCTGCAGCGGCATTAGTAGCACTATCTGCAGCAGCAGCAACAGCAGCAGCAGCAGTAGCAGCAGCAGCAGCAGAAACAACTGCTGCTGCAGCATTAGTAGCACTACCTGCAGCGTCAGCAGCAACAGCAACAGTAGCAGCAGCAGCAG
>NW_013567669.1:1058-1248 GCF_000499745.2 Eimeria mitis
GCATCAGTACCTGCAGCAGCAACAGCAGCAGCAGCAACAACTGCTGCAGCGGTATTAGTAGAACTATCTGCAGCAGCAGCAACAGCAGCAGCAGCAGTAGCAGCAGCAGCAGCAGCAACCACTGCTGCTGCAGCATTAGTAGCACTACCTGCAGCGTCAGCAGCAACAGCAACAGTAGCAGCAGCAGCAG
>NW_013567670.1:0-630 GCF_000499745.2 Eimeria mitis
TTTTCGTGCAACAGCCGCGCGCATTTGGACTATTATTATTAGCGTCGCCGTCCGCCGCTCGCTGTCTTCTACTGTTTCTCTCTGTCTAGACCTGCATCATACATAACCGCGCTGCTCGTCAATGCTGCTCTGGTCGAGACACATAACCCTGTGATGCTTTCTATCAGTGTTGCGCCCAACGCATACTCCGCCGCCGATTCCCCCGATATCGTTTGTACTATCACGAGCCCTCTGGGCAAGATGTCCTGCTCCAGCAGAAATAAACGAGATGCGCTGTTAAGCAGAGGGAGCTCCCATTTCCTCCTGCACTGCAACTCCACAAATATGCACGCGCGCGCGACTCGTCATTGCCTCCAATCACAATGCGTCGCACAGGACACTATCCATGACGGTCTCCAAAAATTTCGAAGGGCGCACTTCCTGCACAAGGCGATTTGAAACCGTGACAACAGCGGAGGGATCACAAAGCTGTGGCCGTCGGCACACGCCCACAAGCTGCAGAACCCCAAGGTGCGAACGCAGGCAAGCCCCCTACACCGCCGCCAAATACAGCGCATATTCATTCCAGATGACTGAACTAGTTTCATCAGGGCACACAAACGAAGCAAGCAAACATAGTACCAACTGCGA
>NW_013567670.1:730-801 GCF_000499745.2 Eimeria mitis
AACGGTCTCCAAAAATTTCGAAGGGCGCACTTCCTGCACAAGGCGATTTGAAACCGTGACAACAGCGGAGG
>NW_013567670.1:1013-1156 GCF_000499745.2 Eimeria mitis
GTCGAACAGCTTCGTGGTGGAAGGCCTGCCAGAGTCGGAATATTCAAGTGGCGGTCCAAACATCACAAGCCGTCGCACCTATCAGTCTATGGTTGCCTCTGCATAAATCAAATATAGTCGAGGGGGCCGGCAATACTACTCGC
>NW_013567671.1:0-1181 GCF_000499745.2 Eimeria mitis
TCGCTTTGGCTGGCAATTAGAAGCGCCCGCAGACGTTCAGCGTCTATAGACCGCATTTGATGCTGAAGACAAACTAGGCCAGGGCAGAGGGTTTAGGGTTTAGGTTTCCGTAGATATGGTGTAGGGCCGACCCGATGATGGCCGACTGTCTCGTCCTGCGTGTCTCCCTGCAGCTCTCATAGTCCTGCTGCTGCACTTGCTCGTGCTGCTGTACGTGCTGGTGCTGTTGCTGCTGCTGCCGCATGCTATGTATTCGATGCCATACATGCAACAGCGGAGCGACAGCAAGGGTCTGTGACGGCGATAGGGTTTAGTGGGGGCCCTCTAACTTTATTGTGTTATACTGGGGACGATGTCAGGTGTCGGATGAGGCATCGGGCGGCTTCATCTTCACTTTGCGTTCAAATAAACTGCTTGCCCTTCTTCAGAAGATCCAGTAGAGGGGCAGCAATGCAGGCGAATCTGGGGATGAAACGGCGTTACTAGGAAGCTAGTTCGGCGAACTTCTGGATGCTTGCGCGCGTGAACATCGGTAGCGGCCACTTCTGAATCGTCTCTCTCGTGGCTGGGCAGAGTTGAATCCCTGCTTCAGTGACATAGAACCCTAAGCAGTTGATCGTTTCCATGAAAAACAAATTCCTCTGCGCGTTCACAAACCACTGCTCCTCACATAGTAGTTGCAGGGCACGCCAGAGGTGCTACAAGGGATCCTGCACATTGCGCCTGAATACAAGCGCATCACCCATGTATACTACCATTGACCTCTCGGTAATTGGCCCTCTAAGTGATTGGCTCCAAGAAGTCGTGATTGAGCTGCCGCTGCAGTTCAGCAGGTGTATTAACGAGGCCAAAGGGCTTGCAGGTGTTCTTCAGTTTGCGAGTTCGCGTGTGGAACGCCGGCTTGTGCCTGTCGTCCTGATGAATTGGGTTCTGCAAAAAACCCTCAGCTCAGATGCTCAAGTCAGATGCTGAGTATACAGCTGAACCCTGTAAGCAGTCAAGGATTTCGTTCATTTGGGTTATCGGAAACTTCTGCTTCACTCCAATTTTTTGATGGGCTTGAAGGCGACGCGCATCCGCTACCTGCCATCCTTTTTCTTCATCAACGCCGCATTGCCTCCAAAGGCGCTGGCTGACGGCTGAACTTTGCATTTTTCTAGTTCATCCGCCTGTCGTTCAAT
>NW_013567671.1:1281-2651 GCF_000499745.2 Eimeria mitis
CTGGGTCATCGGAAACTTCTGTTTCACTCTAATTTTTTTGATGGGCTTGAAGGCGACGCGCATCCGCTACCTGCCATCCTTTTTCTTCATCAACACCGCATTGCCCCCAAATGTGCTGGCTGACGGCTGAACTTTGCCTTTTTCTAGAAGTTCATCTGCCTGCCGTGCAATTTCCTCTTCAAGATGTGGGTGCTGCAGGGTTTAGGGTTTAGGGTTTAGGGCTTTAGTGTTTAGGGTTTACGGTTTAGAGAACCGAGAATGAGTTCGATGGTCCTCGCACCCGGGTTGCCAACGCTATGCCCCGCGATCCCATTCATCAGGCATCCCCGCACCCTCAACCCGCCCTTTCCTTGGTCGCGATCCAGTCTCTCCATCTAATGCCTCACCCTCGACGACTGCGACTGCGGCAGCCGTTCACTCCTTCTGCCCGCGGGGTCGTTCAGCCTAATCGCCCAGATGTTGCACACCTTGCACGCTGGCTTCCACCGGCCTCCGGCGTCGCTGCTGCCAATGCCGATCTACCCCTTTCCCATTCATCTCCTTCTCCGCCTGAGTCATCTCCCCCAGCACTTGCGGCCACACCTGCACCTTCATCTCTCCATCCCTGTCACTTGCTCACTCCACTGCCCCCCAGCCAGTGCATTTCGGCCTCTGTCTTCACCTGTATCTATTCGTCTTGCTGCTCCTGCTGCTACTTTTTCTTCTCTTGCACCTTCTCTTGCTGCTGCTGCGGCTACTTTTGCTGCTGTCGTTGCTGTTGCTACTGCTGATGTTGCAGGCAGGCAATTACGGTTGTGGTTTCTTCCTTGGCTAAACCCAGATGAAGTTTGTGTTGCACTGGTTAGCCTGCCTGCAGTTTTCAATCGGGGTATACTGCAACTAGCGCCAGGGAGTTTGCTGCAGCAACTTGTAGCGGCAGTTATAGCAGAAGCCAGATGGGGTTGCGCTGCACGCTAGAATATACTTGCTGAGGTCAGGACCTTGCTGCTGCTGCTGCTGCTGCTGCTGGTGGGCTTACTGCTGGAAATACTGCTGCTGCTGCTGCTGAGGCTGCTGCCCTTGGGAATGCTGCTGGGAATGCTGCTGCTGTTGGGGCTGCTGCTGCTGCTGCTGCTCCTGGGATTGCTACAGCACAGCCACATCCGCAGCAGCCGCAGCAGCTGGCACTGCTGCTGCTGCTTTTGTTCACTTTCGATAGGTGTATTTATTTTTGCGTTTCTGGCCTAGACAAAGAAACACAGAAAAGCAGAAATTTAGGGTTTAGCGGACGTCAGACACAAGGTCTGTATTCTTTTGTTAGGATTCCTACTCATTACCGCGAAAAGTCGAGTGTTCATAATGGCCTGGTATCGGTAACCCGCTGCAGCGCC
>NW_013567671.1:2737-3226 GCF_000499745.2 Eimeria mitis
GATGAAAAGGACTTTGGAAAGAGAGTTAAAAGTGTCTGAAATTGCTGAAAGGGAAGCGATTGAAACTTTTGTTTCTCCAGGGTGCCGGTGGTTCTCAGTATCCTTCTCTCTAAATCTCCGCCTTGGGGTTTTGGAGTTTTGCTGTTACTGTTTGCCACTCTGATCCCTGGGGCTTCGTCAGCACCAGTGGTCACCTGACTATTCTCCCCAAGGAAGGTAGGTCCCTCGTGGGCTGTTATAGCCTTGGGTTTGGTTCGTTCAGGTGTCTGCTGAGGTGTGTTTTCCGCGTTCGTCGGCTCCACTTTCGAGTACCGTCGTTCTGCGGTGCCGTCCCTAACGGTTTCAACCGACCCGTCTTGAAACACGGAGTCTAACATATGTGCGAGTATGCGGGCGGCAACCCTGTATGCATAATGAAGGTGAGAGTAGGGAGAGGTTTTATTTTTGCATTTCTCGCACCTACGACCGACCACGAACTCTGTGAGAGGT
>NW_013567671.1:3589-4048 GCF_000499745.2 Eimeria mitis
TGCTTGGTTAAGGTGCCTAAATACTCGCTCATCAGACACCATAAAAACAGGGGCACTGCCGGGCCTTGTGTGTGGGGTGGGGCGATCCCGTTTCAGGGATTGTTGGGATCGTCTCGTCCCCTGGAGGAGGTGGGAGTCTTCACCTATCTCCTCCGCCACGCTGAAGAGGCCTGTTGCTAGCGACAACAGCAGCAACAACAACAACGGCAGCAACAGTTAGAGCAGCGGCAACAGCAACAACGAGAGCAGCTGTACCTGCTGCTACTGCTGCTGCTGCTGCTTGAAGAGATGCGAGCAGCAGCAACAGCAGCAAAAACACACGGGAAGCACCAAACGACCAAAGGTGGAAAACACAAAACATCACAAACATAGCCAAAAAGGATTGCAGGACACTCCAGCCCCCATGAGTATAATTATAGACTCATGGGGGTACATATATATATATATATATATATATAT
>NW_013567671.1:4148-4540 GCF_000499745.2 Eimeria mitis
TAAAAAGAGTTAAAAGTGTCTGAAATTGCTGAAAGGGAAGCGATTGAAACTTTTGTTTCTCCAGGGTGCCGGTGGTTCTCAGTATCCATCTCTCTAAATCTCCGCCTTAGGGTTTTGGAGTTTTGCTGTTACTGTTTGCCACTCTGATCCCTGGGGCTTCGTCAGCACCAGTGGTCACCTGACTATTCTCCCCAAGGAAGGTAGGTCCCTCGTGGGCTGTTATAGCCTTGGGTTTGGTTCGTTCAGGTGTCTGCTGAGGTGTGTTTTCCGCGTTCGTCGGCTCCACCTTCGAGTACCGTCGTTCTGCGGTGCTGTCCCTAGAGGTTTCAACCGACCCGTCTTGAAACACGGACCAAGGAGTCTAACATATGTGCGAGTATGCGGGCGGCAAC
>NW_013567671.1:4640-5945 GCF_000499745.2 Eimeria mitis
GAAAGAGTTAAAAGTGTCTGAAATTTCCGAAAGGGAAGCGATTGAAACTTTTGTTCCTCCAGGGTGCCGGTGGTTCTCAGTATCCTTCTCTCTAAATCTCCGCCTTGGGGTTTTGGAGTTTTGCTGTTACTGTTTGCCACTCTGATCCCTGGGGCTTCGTCAGCACCAGTGGTCACCTGACTATTCTCCCCAAGGAAGGTAGGTCCCTCGTGGGCTGTTATAGCCTTGGGTTTGGTTCGTTCAGGTGTCTGCTGAGGTGTGTTTTCCGCGTTCGTCGGCTCCACCTTCGAGTACCGTCGTTCTGCGGTGCTGTCCCTAGCGGTTTCAACCGACCCGTCTTGAAACACGGATCAAGGAGTCTAACATATGTGCGAGTATGCGGGCGGCAACCCTGTATGCACAATGAAAGTGAGGGTAGGGAGAGGTTTTATTTTTGCATTTCTCGCACCTACGACCGACCACGAACTCTGTGAGAGGTTTGAATTGTA
This sequence comes from Eimeria mitis, assembly GCF_000499745.2. Taxonomy (NCBI): domain Eukaryota; phylum Apicomplexa; class Conoidasida; order Eucoccidiorida; family Eimeriidae; genus Eimeria; species Eimeria mitis. Next base: position 5,129 of record NW_013567671.1, read on the forward strand.
GCACATCTGTTAGGACCCAAAAGATGCTGAACTATGCCTGAGTAAGGTGAAGTCAGGCGAAAGCCTGATGGAGGCTCGTAGCGATACTGACGTGCAAATCGTTCGTCAAACTTGGGTATAGGGGCGAAAGACTAATCGAACCGTCTAGTAGCTGGTTTCTTCCGAAGTTTCTCTCAGGATAGCTGGAGTTCTATTAGTTTTATCAGGTAAAGCGAATGATTAGAGGCCTCGGGGGCGCGTTGCCCTCGACCTATTCTCAAACTTTAAATGGGTAAGATCCAGTGGTTACTTTATTGAACTGCTGGGGTTAATATGAACTCCAAGTGGGCTATTTTAAGCAGAACTGGCGATGAGGGATGCTCCTAACGCTTGGTTAAGGTGCCTAAATACTCGCTCCTCAGACACCATAAAAACAGGGGCACTGCGGGGCCTTGTATGTGGGGTGGGGCGATCCCGTTTCAGGGATTGTTGGGATCGTCTCCTCCCCTGGAGGAGGTAATAATCTACCTATCTCCTCCGCCACGCTGCAGAGGCCTGTTGCTAGAGACAACAGCAGCAGCAACAACAACGGCAGCAACAGTTAGAGCAGCGGCAACAGCAACAACGAGAGCAGCTGTACCTGCTGCTACTGCTGCTGCTTGAAGAGATGCGAGCAGCAGCAACAGCAGCAAAAACACGCGGGAAGCACCAAACGACCCAAGGTGGAAAACACAAAACATCACAAACATAGCCAAAAAGGATTGCAGAACACTCCAGCCCCCATGAGTATAATTATAGACTCATGGGGGTACATATATATATATATATATATATATAT
>NW_013567671.1:6002-6193 GCF_000499745.2 Eimeria mitis
CAGACAAATACATGGAGAGATGTGTATGTCTATCTCCGTCTATCGATATCTCTATATATCTATCTGTACTACTTATATATATCAATCCTATATCGCTATAGATAGATAAAGATAGATATACATAGATATAGATTTAGGTAGATATACGTAGATATACATAGATAAGTGGATAGATAGATAACTAGATAAAT
>NW_013567671.1:7458-8345 GCF_000499745.2 Eimeria mitis
AAGCAGCAACAGCAGCAGCAGCAGCAGCAGTAACATTCGCATCAGGAGAAGCAGCAGCAACGTCACCACGGGTAGTATCAGCAGCAGCAGCATCACCAGCATCTTCCACAGAAACAACAGCAGCATCAGGAGCAGCAGCACCATTGGAAACATCAGCGGCAGCAGCAGCAGAAACATCAGCAGCAGCAGCATTGGGAGCAGCAGCATCAGCAAAAGCAGGAAAGCAGCAGGAGAAGCAGCAGCAGCATCAGGAGCCGCATAAGTAGCAGCAGCAGCAGCAGGAGCAGCAGCAGCATATGAAAAGAGGAAACGGCATTACCTGCAGCACTTGGGCTCCCGCCTCGACTTGTTTGCTTAGATATTTTGCTGCTGCTGCTGCGATCTGCTGCAGCAGCAACTTTGTTTCATCTGGGTATTTGAACATAAACTCCTTTGCTCGCCGCCAACCCTTCTTGGGGGCCCCCCCCTCTACCATATAACAAAATAAAGTTAGGGGGCCCCCACTAAACCCTATCACCGGCACAGACCCTTGTAGGCGCTCTGCTGTTGCATATATTGCATCAAATACATAACCTGCAGCAGCAGCAGCAGCAACAGCAAGTGCAGCAGCAGCAGGTGCAGCAGCAGTTGTAGCAGCAGCAGTTGTAGCAGCGGCAATTGTAGCAGCAACAGGCATAGCAGCAGCAGCAGGTGCAGCAGCAGCAGGTGCAGCAGCAGCAGGACATCCGAGAGAAGCAGGAAGAAGGCAGGTAGAGGATCGCCCATCCTCGGGCGCTGCACCTCATCTAAAAACCCTAAACCCTAAACCCTAAACCCCAAACCCTAAACCCTAAACCCTAAACCCTAACCTAGTTTGTCTTCAACATCAAATGCGGTGTCTAGACGCT
>NW_013567671.1:8445-8965 GCF_000499745.2 Eimeria mitis
GAGCAGCAGCAGCAGCAACAGCAAGTGCAGCAGCAGCAGTTGCAGCAGCAGTTGTAGCAGCAGCAGTTGTAGCAGCGGCACTTGTAGCAGCAGCAGGCGTAGCAGGAGCATCAGGTGCAGCAGCAGCAGCAGGTGCAGCAGCAGCAGGTACAGCAGCAGAAGGACACCCGAGAGAAGCAGGAAGAAGGCAGGAAGAGAATCGCCCATCCTCGGGCGCTGCACGTCATCTAAAAACCCTAAACCCTAAACCCTAAACCCCAAACCCTAAACCCTAAACCCTAAACCCTAAACCCTAACCTAGTTTGTCTTCAACGTCAAATGCGGTGTCTAGACGCTCAATGTCTGCGGGGGATTCTAACCGCCAGCCGAAGCGAGGCCCCTCCCCCTCCTCCACGGTCAGCGGCATACCCATGGCCTGCGCAGCAAACCCTAAACCCTAAACCCTAAACCCTAGACCCTATTTTTGGAGGCTGGATGCAGAACCCTTAGGTGAACCCGGTAGATGCTGCAGCGGGAGAAT
>NW_013567671.1:9065-9314 GCF_000499745.2 Eimeria mitis
AACCCTAAACCCTATACCCTACTTTTGGAGGCTGGATGCAGAACCCTTAGGTGACCCCGGTAGATGCTGCAGCGGGAGAATTGAGGGTTTACAGTTTAGGGTTTTGGGAGGTTTTAAGGGTTTACTGTTGCTGCTGAGTCCGAGTAAGAGCGGCAGCTCGCAGGCTTTAGGGTTTATTAGGGTTTAGGGTTTCTTACAGTGTATGAGGTTTTACTGGGTGTATTACTAGGGTTTAGGGTTTACTAGGGT
>NW_013567671.1:9414-9890 GCF_000499745.2 Eimeria mitis
GCTAGACCCTATTTTTGGAGGCTGGATGCAGAACCCTTAGGTGAACCCGGTAGATGCTGCAGCGGGAGAATTGAGGGTTTAGAGTTTAGGGTTTAGGGAGGTTTTAGGGGTTTACTGTTGCTGCTGAGTCCGAGTAAGAGCAGCAGCTCGCAGGCTTTAGGGTTTATTGGGGTTTAGGGTTTCTTACAGTGTATGAGGTTTTACTGGGTGTATTACTAGGGTTTAGGGTTTACTAGGGTTTAGGGTTTATGTTTTTTAGGGTTTAGGGTTTGTAAGAGTACCTCCGGTAGTACTAGGATATCACTAAATATAATAACGGCATCTAACAAAGGAAAACGAAGTAAAGGCTGCAGGGTCACCGTGGCTGCCAGAAGGGGGTCTCTACACACCTAGACAAAGAAGAAACACAGAGAAATATATATATATATATATATATATATATATATATATATATATATATATATATATATATATAT
>NW_013567671.1:9909-10362 GCF_000499745.2 Eimeria mitis
GAGACAGAAAGGTAGACATAAATATATATTATATAATAAATGAGAAGAAACAGACGGAAAGAGACACAGCAGCAGTGGCAGCAGCAGCATGAGCAGCACTAACAACCCCACAAGCAGCAGCAGCAGCACCACCACTACCAGCATCGGCAACATCACCAGCAGCATCAGCAGCAGCAGCAGCACCACCACCAACAGCACCAGCAGCACCACCAGCACCAGCAACAGCACCACCCCCGGCATCAGCAGCACCACCACACTAGCATCAGCAACAGCAGCAGCAGCACCACCAGCATCAGCAGCAGCATCATCATCATCATCATCATCATCATCATCATCAGCATCATCAGCAGCAGCAGCAGCAGCAACAGCAGCAGCAGAAGCAACAGCAGCAGCAGCAGCATGAGTCTGACGGTTAAGAATTTGTGCTTCGCCCTGACGGCCCGAAATTCCGGC
>NW_013567671.1:10462-11397 GCF_000499745.2 Eimeria mitis
ACAGACGGGAAGAGCAACAGCAGCAGTGGCAGCAGCAGCATAAGCAGCACTAACAACCCCACAAGCAGCAGCAGCATCACCACCAGCACCAGCAACAGCAGCAACGCCACCCCCAGCATCAGCAGCGCCACCACACTAGCATCAGCAACACCAGCAGCAGCACCACCAGCATCATCATCATCAGCAGCAGCAGCAGCAACAGCAGCAGCAGCAGCAGCAGCAGCATGAGTCTGACGGTTAAGAATTTGTGCTTCGCCCTGACGGCCCGAAATTCCGGCAGATATCGCCCCGCCTGCCGCATCACCCAAACGGGGACAGATGAGCTGGCAATCTCTGCAGCAGCAGCAGCTGCTGCTGCTTTTTCTGCTGCTGCTGCTCCTCCTGCTGCTGCTGCTGCTGCTGGTGATGATGATACAAACTCGCTGTAGGCTGCGGGCCCCATCAAAGCAATTCTAAGAGAGTCATTCTTTAACCGGCGAGCCGCAGAAACTAAACACATAACACAGCAGCAGCAGCAACACTGGCAGCAGCAGCAATAGCGGCGACAGCAGCAATAGCAGCAGCAACAGCAGCAGCAAGAGTGGTGGCGGTAGCAACAGTTGCCGCAGCAACAACAGTGGCAGCAGCAGCAGCGGCAGGTGCAGCAGCAGGGACGGTGGCAGCGACAGCAGCAGCAGCAACAGCTGCAGCAGCAATGGCAGCAGCAGCAACAGCAGCAGTAGCGGCAGCAGAAGCAGCTCGGGAGAGCGAAGAGCAGCATAAAGAGAGAAAAAGGAAACAGACAAACGAAAAGAGACAGACAAAAAAAGAGAGAAAAACAAAAAGGAGAGAAACAAAAAGAAAGGAGACAAAAAAGAAACAAAAGAAAAAAACTGACGCGGATTCTCTCGTCGTCTTCTTCTTATTTCCTCCTTCACCTCCGCCGGTGTCTCCTG
>NW_013567671.1:11497-13461 GCF_000499745.2 Eimeria mitis
GCAGCAGCAATAGCAGAAGCAACAGCAGCAGCAAGACCAGCAGCAGCAACAACAGTTGCCGAAGCAACAGCAGTGGCAGCAGCAGCAGCAGCAGGTGCAGCCGCAACGACGGTGGCAGAAACAGCAGCAGCAGCAACAGCTGCAGCAGCAATAGCAGCAGCAGCAACAGCAGCAGTAGGAGCAGCAGAAGCAGCTTGGGCGAAGAGCAGCATAAAGACAGAAAAAGGAAACAGACAAACGAAAAGAGACAAACAAAAAAAGAGAGAAAAACAAAAAGGAGACAAACAAAAAGAAAGGAGACAAAAAAGAAACAAAAGAAAAACTGACGCGGATTCGCTCGTCGTCTTCTTCTTATTTCTTCCTTCACCTCCGCCGGTGTCTCCTGCAAACACCCCCATAAACCCTAAACCCTAAACCCTAAACCATAAACCCTAAACCCTAAACCCTAAATCATAAGCGCAAGTCCCTAGTCGACTGTTGACAACAGTGCCACCTTGGCTGTTCCCTTTCGTTTTAGGGTTTAGGGTTTAGTAGGGTTTCGGGTTTAGGGTTTAAGAGTCGTTAAGGGCCCCCAGGGGGCCCCATCTATGTTCTCAAAAGGGCCCCCAACGCCTCTGGGGGCCCCCTTCCTCCTCTAGGGGCCCCTACGGTGCCCTTGGGGGCCCCCGACCCCCCACTGTGGCACTGCGGGCCCCTTGTAACATGCGGGGACCCCGCGCGGCTGCGGGGGGCCATATTTCCCCTTAGAGGCCCTCGGTTGCTGGGGGGGCCCCTGTGGCTTCGGGGGCCCCCAAGGGCACAGGGGGGCCCCTAGGGGGGCAGCGCGTTGTATGGGGGCCCCCTTGCGATTGCAGCCTCACATCGGGGACATCTTGGGCTGCTGAGAAAGCTCCTGCTGCTTCTACGACGGCTTCTCCATCTCCCCTAAGAAGTAGCAGCAGCAGCAGCAGAAGCAGCAGCAGAAGCAGCAGTTGCAGCAGCGGCAGTTGCAGCAGCAAGAGACACGGACAGGTGTGAGGCCCGCAGCAAGAAGATAACGCACATGCAGGGGCCCCAAAGGGCCCCCCAACGGTGTTGTGATGACCGTTGCTGTTGTTGTCGCTGCTCTTGCTGCTATTGCTGTTGCTGCTGCTGTTGCTGCTGCTGTTGCTGTTGCTGCTGCTGCTGCTCGCTGGGCAGAAGCAAGAGGAGACTCACCGAGCTGCAGGGAGGCCGGGTTGCTGCCCGTCCATAGCAGAAGGGCGGAAAGTGAGGGAGCTCCCGATTGAGAAGCTGCTGTTGTTGCTGCTGCTGCTGCTGCTGCTGTTGCTGCTGCTGCAGAAGGCCCTTCCCCTTTGAAACGGCTGCGGCGGTACTAGGGGCCCCCCACCAGCTGTAGTAACGAAGGCGCGAGCGAGCTGCTGCTGCAGCGCGGTGTACAGACAGACAGCAGCAAGCAGCAGCAGCAGCAGACGGCGATGGAGACACAGCGACATCTGCTGCAGCAAACCCTGAGGGCCCTAGCCCTGGTATCCCTCTTGATCCAGCTGCAGCTGCTGATGTTGCTGCTGCTGCTGCTGTTTTTCTTCTTGCTGCTGCTGCCTTCCAACTCACGGGGCCCCACACATTGGCCGCCGCTGCTGCTGCTGCTGCTGCTGCTGCTGCTGCTGTTACTGGCCCTTCAGCTGAAGACGTGGGCTTAGCTAGCTGCAAATTGTAAAATAAGTTAAATAAATAATTTGCAGCTGCTCGATGCCTCATTTATAGTGAAGACATTTCTGCTGCTGCTGCGCGGTTTCCACCGACTTGCTGTGGCGCCCTGCTGCAGCTGCTGCTGCTGCAGTTGCTGCTGTTGCAGTTGCTGCTGCTGCAGGCTTTCTTTGCTTCTATCACTGCAAAAAAATTAATAACAAACGATTCAGTTTCAAGCCCGGAAGAATTCGCTTTCTTTAAGCTGCTGCTGCTGCTGCCTCTGCCGTTGCTGC
>NW_013567672.1:0-163 GCF_000499745.2 Eimeria mitis
TTCGGTCATTTCTACAGGGGCGGCGACTGGAACGGCTGTAGCGTCTGGTGGACTTTTCAATGAGAGCGGGACAAAGGCCTTTCATCCTCGATTGGTGATCGGCAGATAGACGGTGCTTTTCGGGCAGCGCTTGTATATCATGGGCACGACGCCAAACGGGCGA
>NW_013567672.1:421-938 GCF_000499745.2 Eimeria mitis
GTCTCAGTAGGGTACTGCAGCTAGAAAGCATGTGCCTTGCGACGGGCTTCCATGTGGACACCGGACGAACGTTTTCTTCATGTCCCTTGTTTATGGGTGGAAAGGCGGTGCTTTCCCGGCAGTGCCTTTATTATCCTGAAGCCAACGTCAGGCGCGTTATAACAAGAACATGTTAGCATATTTTAGGGCGGGGTAACTCGCAGCGGAGCATTTTTAAGGAGTACGTACCCTGCTGTGGCCTGTCGTGTTTAGTGAATTTTGGGTTTAGCCAATAACTGCAAGAACGGTAAGAGGTTCTGTAGGCGCTTCGCGCCTTCCGCAGTCTAGATTAGATGAATTGGTGATCACTTGCATTTCGGTCATTTCTACAGGGGCGGCGACTGGAACGGCTGTGGCGTCTGGTGGACGTTTCAGTGAGAGCGGGGCAAAGGCCTTTCATCCTCGACCGGTGATCGGCAGATAGACGGTGCTTTTCGGGCAGCGCTTGTATATCATGGGCACGACGCCAAACGGGCGA
>NW_013567672.1:1000-1065 GCF_000499745.2 Eimeria mitis
CCAGAAAGCATGTGCCTTGCGACGGGCTTCCATGTGGACACCGGACGAACGTTTTCTTCATGTCC
>NW_013567673.1:0-149 GCF_000499745.2 Eimeria mitis
GGGTTTAGGGGTTGAAGTCTAGGGTTTAGGGTTTAGGGTTTAGGGTTTAGGGTTTAGGGTTTAGGGTTTACCGTCTAGCAGTGTTCCTTTTTTTGTCATTTGTTGGTGGTTTTTAAAACCCTCGTTGAGGTGTCTATACACCACAAATT
>NW_013567673.1:501-572 GCF_000499745.2 Eimeria mitis
AGACTCTAGTAAACCCCTACCTTCCTCTAAACCCTTCACACTGTACACACAAACCCTAAACCCTAAACCCT
>NW_013567673.1:819-1065 GCF_000499745.2 Eimeria mitis
CCATCGGACTCTAGTAAACCCCTACCTTCCTCTAAACCCTTCACATTATACACACAAACCCTAAACCCTAAACCCTAAACCCTAAACCCTAAACCCTAAACACGAAAAGAAATTCACACAAACCCTAAACCCTAAACCCTAAACCCTAAACAGGAAAAGAAAGAATCGGCCTCTATTAAACCCCTCCCTTCTTCTAAACCCTTCACCCTATACACACAAACCCTAAACCCTAAACCCTAAACCCTG
>NW_013567674.1:0-223 GCF_000499745.2 Eimeria mitis
TTCACTGCCGAAATGTCCTGATCTGCTACGGCAATTTAGCAGTGTGTGGAGCTTCGAAGGATCTGTGGTTTGTTCAAGGCGGGTACTTGCTGTACGTCTGCATTCCCTTCCGCCTACAAGATGTTCTGCACAGCGTACGTGCAGAGAAAAGCCGTGACTACTCGTATGCCGCAAGCAGTGCCTACTCACGTAGAACGCCAACCATGAAACACCCGTGCGTGCA
>NW_013567674.1:237-1065 GCF_000499745.2 Eimeria mitis
GGGATCCATATATTCGCTGTGTGTACTGGGTGCTCCTTGAGACTCACTATAAAGCTCCTCAAACGGGCTTCTGCTTGTTCCGCCATTGTGCTTGTCTAGCTGCACAACGTGGGTAGACAGGGAATGCGAACATCGGCTTCGAGTGTCAGGCTATCTTCGGCGTTGGCCTGTGCCACCCGCGGCGCTGTGGAGATCCATGCATAGCGACGCATACGGCGCCGTCGCACGTACTGCTCCGCTATGTACGTGTGGTGGAGGAGTGCTTGCAGCGAGTCTTGGCAGGCAGGCTTTGGCGAATGATAGGAGTGCGAGGTGAAGTGGCGTATCAGGTGTGAGCTGTGGTTGGAACCACGACAGCGGTTCACTTTTCGTCAAAAACTATTGCGCAGCTTCATGAAGCAATGGCAGTCTCGATTCCCGTCGCCCTTGAATTGTGAATCACGAAATGCGTGCTTCAGGGACGTAGGGGACCGTTCGATTAACCTGTTGGTTGCAGGGGTTCTCTATGCTTTTAAGGATGCACTGGCGACCCGGTGGAAGTGTATTTTGCGTTTCGGGTCTGTGCATCGGCAGAACCGCAGAGCATATGGAGACGGGCGCTTGAGGCCGCATTGCCTTGTTTGCTTGCATCTTCAGGCCTAGTGACTAATGTCCACGCTTACGTGTGCAGCCAGTGCGTAGATAGTGCAAAATGTCAGGGATACACGAGCGAAGGGTGTATCGAGTTCGAGTGTCAATCCAGTTGCGTCATACATCTGGTTGCGGATGCGTATTGCTGCGTATCTGCGTGCGCAGCACTAGTCGGAGCGCTGTGGTAGGTTTAGCATT
>NW_013567675.1:0-526 GCF_000499745.2 Eimeria mitis
CCCCCTCTACAGGCGCGCAGCAGCAGCGGCTGTCTATACACTACACCCCGCACCCCGCTAGGAAAAGCAGCACAGCTAGCCACAGCTAGCTGTAGCTAGCTGCAGCTAGCCACAGCTAGCTACAGGTTTGTGTTTTTGTTTATATGTTTATTTTTTGTGTTTATTCTTTAAAGACAAAGAAGGGGAGCTCTGCTGCCTCCACCGCCAGGGGGCCTTGGCCGCATGCAGAGCCAAACCCTAAACCCTAAACCCTAAACCCTAAACCCCAATTGCTGGGGTTTATCGGTGTTTGTTTGTCTCGCGAGGCGGCTCGAGCCACCAAGCCGCTAACAGAGAACAGAAACCCTAAACCCTAAACCCTAAACCCTAAACCCTAAACCCTAAACCCTAAATAGAAAGTACTAACGCCAGGGCCCCTCGGAGGCCCCAAACCCCAAACCCTAAACCCTAAACCCTAAACCCTAAACCCTAATGAACACAGTACCTGCGGGGCTCGCACTGAGCTCACTGACCATTAGGTTGGGCT
>NW_013567675.1:798-1065 GCF_000499745.2 Eimeria mitis
TCAGATTCCCTTCGATATGCCACCAGCAGCATGCACAACAGCAGCAGCAGCAGCAACAGCAGCAGCAGCAGCAACAGCAGCAGCAGCAGCAGCAGCAGCAGCACCAGCAGCAGCAGCAGCAGCAGGTGTCAAGAGTACGAGCACAGCCGCTGCTGCTACTCTTCTCTATGCTAAAGGGGAGGGGGCAGTAGGCAAGCCAGACTCACCGCTGGTGGCCCTGGTTTCTTTGGGGGCCCCGGGGGCCCTTTGGCGGCTGCTGGGGGCCCC
>NW_013567676.1:0-124 GCF_000499745.2 Eimeria mitis
GACACCCCGCAAAGGCAGTTGCATACGCGCAATACTAACCCACAAATACTGGATAAAAAAAAAAAAAAAAAGAATTTATACCCCGACCCCCCCTGTTTTTACTGAAACCACAGAAGCACCTCTG
>NW_013567676.1:384-864 GCF_000499745.2 Eimeria mitis
CACATATATATGCAAAATCCTGTGGATGAAGTGCAAGCCGCACCGCTACATGTATCGCTCATCAGAAACGCACCTGCACACTGTTACTCCGCCGCTAAACCCACGCATCCACTTCACGTCCACTCTTCGCCGAAATACACCGAAAATCACTGCACATTTCACGCAACGCAACGTAGATACCTATCGACCCAACAAGCTCCACACACTGCTTATAATGCCCGTGCACGCCACACAAAACTACCAATAATCAAACATCCAGCAAGGGAGCCTCACTCGAACGGAGTGGATCATGCGCCTCTGTGGCGATGCCATCCGGAGAGATTGACATACTAGCTGCGCAACGTTGCCGCGTCCTTCAACGGGGAACGAAAACTGCTGGCGAGATACAGGTAGTCGCTGCATTAAGCCACCCCTCCTGAGCGTCGCATGCAATCCACTAAAGACACGCAAACTCAGCCTCTGTCCTTATACGCACACCGC
>NW_013567676.1:915-1065 GCF_000499745.2 Eimeria mitis
GCACAACTACTCAAGACAGACCTGCGTGCATCGGAGAGACTCCATCAGATAGAGTGTATCCCACGGACATCAACGCGCAACTAGTCATGCCCATACGCACAGTCGCAGGGCAGCTACCCGTAAGGCAAGCAGAAGGACACGAGGATGCGA
>NW_013567677.1:0-585 GCF_000499745.2 Eimeria mitis
TATATATATATCAGTACCCCTTTCTCTCCCTCCCTCTCCCCATTATAACGCTGCCAACAGTCTCTTCCCTCGGGGGCCCCCCACGTCTTCAGGGGCCCCCCCCAGGTATTCAGGGGGGCCCCCAGAAGGGGCCCCCCCCAGGTATTCAGGGGGGCCCCCAGAAGGGGGCCCCCCCAGGTCTTCAGGGGGCCCCCCAGAAGGGGGCCCCCCCAGGTCTACAGGGGGCCCCCAGAAGGGGGGCCCCCCAGGTTTCCAGGGGGCCCCCAGAAGGGGGCCCCCCCAGGTTTTTAGGGGGCCCCCCCAGGAGAGGAACAAAAAAGGGGGGCCCCCCCGAAAGGGGGCCCCGAAGAGTAGGGCCCCCAGTAGGGGCCCCCCGCATGCAGCAGTTTCTGAGGGTACGGGGGGCCCCTCACTTCTTACTAACAAATATTTAGATGCCGCAGTCCCGGCGGCCTTTTCTTTGCCTCAGTCTAGTAAGGGGGCCCCAGGGGGGCCCCCCAATGTCTTCTCGGGGCCCCAGGGGGCCCCCCCGGGGCCCCCTGTGTAAAGCTTTGGGGGCCCCCCTACACAACAATTGGCGGTTAA
>NW_013567677.1:805-1064 GCF_000499745.2 Eimeria mitis
AGCTGCTGCTGCTGCTGCTGCTGCTGCTACAGCCGGCGCGTGGCTAGGAGCACGGTGTCTCCATTGACCCTTTTAGCTGAGGGTTCGTCATCTTGTGGTGCTTCGCTGTCGCAGCAATTCCTGCTGCTGCTGCTGCTGCTGCTGCTGCTGCTGCTGCAGTCTGCTGCTTCTTGTGAAGCTATCATCAACGCCTCTGTTAGTTCCGCGTTGTCTCTCAAAAACTGAATAGCCAGCAGACACCGTGTCTCCGCCTCATTTA
>NW_013567678.1:0-141 GCF_000499745.2 Eimeria mitis
GGGGCCGCTCGCATAGATATTTCCAGGCAGCTGAGTGAAGGGCCAGCTCACGAAGATCGCCGGACGCAAAAGCCAGAAATGGCAAATATCACGCCGAGCATGCACACAAACATATTATGACCTTACTTATTGGAGAATGCT
>NW_013567678.1:390-549 GCF_000499745.2 Eimeria mitis
TGTTGAGCATTTGTGGGCTTCGTATAGCATATTGCAAGCCAAAATTATTGGTTTTAAACGTGGTGGTGTCTCCGCCAGATTAACGCCGTGCTGGATGTAACATGGTGTGGTGTTCGGCATCTTGATTGGCTGGACGAACGAATACCAAATGCTGAGTCC
>NW_013567678.1:678-1064 GCF_000499745.2 Eimeria mitis
CAAGGAGGGACGCGTGCTTGATTCGTATGCTAGTAAAACATGGCAGACATATTCTAAGAATGCGGTCCTACCCAATAACGCGCTTTGAGCGGAATCGATTTTAGTATTGGATACTTGTGGCGTACGCTCTCTTCTCGGTGATGTGTGGCAAAGCAGCTGTGTTGAGACCAGGCTCATCAATGCCCAATAGAAGATAACTACACAGCTGCATGACGTGGTGTAGGGTGACTTAGTGCCCTCAGCAATAAAGCATGCGGTGGGAACCTTCGCCTCTTTCAGGAGGTCGCTTGAAATATGAGAATGTATGTGGCTGCTGTCTTTGTTTCCCAATTGTTCAGGGAGGCAAGAAGAAGCCTTTGAAGGCCCCCAAAAAGGACTCGATTGAG
>NW_013567679.1:0-140 GCF_000499745.2 Eimeria mitis
CGAAACGCCTTCATGCGCGAAAATGCTGCATCACGAATTACTGTCTGGCTGCAGACACCGCGAACGCGTCAATCTGCATTCTCAGCACTGCTAGCAAACGTACTTCCTCGGGCTAAAACACCACCCAGCCGTACATGCAA
>NW_013567679.1:471-613 GCF_000499745.2 Eimeria mitis
CTGCAAAAGACCCTCACCTTCCCTGATGCTTTCCGCGCTGCAGCACTAATCGGCACACGCCCGCACCCAAACCCAAGCAACAACAAGCCGACAATGCACGCCCTCATGAATAGCAACAAACGTACTTTCTCAGACTGAACAG
>NW_013567679.1:713-784 GCF_000499745.2 Eimeria mitis
TGCTCTCATGAATAGCAACAAACGTACTTTCTTAGACTGAACGGCACGCCAATCCGTACACGCGAAAGGCA
>NW_013567679.1:1082-1153 GCF_000499745.2 Eimeria mitis
CTTCAAACGCGCATCCACATCTAGCGAAACGCCTTCATGCGCGAAAATGCTGCATCACGAATTACTGTCTG
>NW_013567680.1:0-70 GCF_000499745.2 Eimeria mitis
TAATATATACTCTCCTAAATTATACACAATATACTTTTTATTTGTATAATACAACCACAAACATTTCTGC
>NW_013567680.1:270-1209 GCF_000499745.2 Eimeria mitis
AGTATATAATATATTTATAGATTTTAATAATAATATATTTTATTTATTTTTTTTTTTTTTATTTCTTTTGTTGTTTTTTTACTATTCTTCACCCAATATAATAAAACACAATAATATAAAATGTTATATAAAATATAAATTTTTCATTCATTGACAATATCTTTTGTATTTATATTATATATATATATATATTATATATATTATGTTTTATCAATATATATATATATATATATATATATATATATATATACATATACACACAATATATAATATCTATAAACACTCTATACTATATATAAATGAACATTAATATTTTATATTTATTTATTTATTTTATTTTATTTTATTTTATTTGTTTATATTTCTCAGCTTACCCCCGCTAGACTTACCCAAAATAAGAAAAAATAAACTTATTGAAATCGTACCCATAAACTCCGGGTGTCTAGGCAGCTGCACATACTGTAAAACTAAACATGCAAGGTGAAACTCTTTTTACTTTTTATTTTTTATTTTTTTATTCTTTTTTGTTTTTTTTGTTTTGGTTTGTTTTGTTTTGTTTTGGTTTGTTTTGTTTTGTTTTGCTGTTTTGTTTTGTTTTGTTTTGCTTTGCTTTGTTTTATTTTATTTTATTTTATTTTGTTTTATTTTATTTTACTTTATTTTATTTTTATTTTATTTTATTTTTTTCTATTTTTGTTATTTACTTTCTCCCTTCACCTTTTTTGTTTCGTTTATCTTATATTTCTTTATTTCTGTTCTTTTTTTTGTTTTCTTTTTTTATTTTTTTTCTTTTCTTTTTAAATTTCTTTATATATTCTTTCTGTACATAACAAGTGGCTTAGCTGTTTTTCTATAACTTCTGCTGCTGCTGCTGCTTGCTCCTGCTGTTTTCAGCAGCGAAAACAGCAGCAGCAGCAGCACCAGCAGCAGCAGCAGCAC
>NW_013567680.1:1309-1710 GCF_000499745.2 Eimeria mitis
TATATATATATCCATATACACACAATATATAATATCTATAAACACTCTAAACTATATATAAATGAACATTAATATTTTATATTTATTTATTTATTTTATTTTATTTTATTTGTTTATATTTCTCAGGCTACCCCCGCTAGACTTACCCAAAATAAGAAAAAATAAACTTATTGAAATCGTCCCCATAAACTCGGGGTGTCTAGGCAGCTGCACATACTGTAAAACTAAACACGCAAGGTGAAACTCTTCTCTTTTTATTTTTTATTTTTTTTTTATTTTTTTTTGTTTTTTTTGTTTTGGTTTGTTTTGTTTTTGTTTGGTTTGTTTTGTTTTATTTTATTTTATTTTATTTTATTTTATTTTATTTTATTTTATTTTTTTTTCGTTTTGGTTAGATTTTC
>NW_013567680.1:1810-2528 GCF_000499745.2 Eimeria mitis
CAGCAGCAGCAGCAGCAGCAGCAGCAGCAGGAGGATGCGTCGTGCATGCAGTGTATATGTATTTCTCCTGCTGCAGGGGAGACCTAGGCAGCTACTCTGAAGCAGCAATAGAAGCCCGCGTCCGCAGCGCCATCGCAGAGGGGGCCACACAAATCTGGTTAACCAGCGAAGACACCGGTATGCTGCTGCTGCTGCTGCTGCTGCTGCTGCTGCTGCTGCTGCTCCTGCTGCGCTGCTGCTGCTGCGCTGCTGCTGCTGCGCTGCTGCTGCTGCTGCTGCTGCGTTGCTGCAGCACGGCTGCGGCGTTTCTGCTGTACTGCTGCTGTGCTGCTGCTGCGTTGCTGCTGCTGCTGCTGCTGCTGCAGTTGCATGCATGCATGCATGCATGCATGCATGCATGTGTATGTATCTGGCTAACATGCAGGCGCGTACGGCCTGGACATCGGCAGCAGTTTAACTCAGTTGCTGCGTCGTTTGCTGCAGCAGCCGCTGCCAGAGGAGGTGATGCTGCGGGTGGGGATGGGGAACCCCCCCTTCCTGCTGCAGCAGCTGCATGCAGCAACAGAAATATTAGGGCACCCCAATGTCTTTGAGTTTCTACACCTGCCTGTACAGTCCGGCAGCAACGCTGTTCTTAGCCGCATGGTGCGGATATATATATTTATATTTATATTTATACTTATTTATTTATATTTATATTTATTTATTTATATTTATG
>NW_013567680.1:2628-2850 GCF_000499745.2 Eimeria mitis
TGTACAGTCCGGCAGCAACGCTGTTCTTAGCCGCATGGTGCGGATATATATATTTATATTTATATTTATATATTTATTTATTTATATTTATATTTATATATGTATTTGTGTTTATATGTATATTGTGTATACATGTATGCATGGTGGTGATGGTGTTAGTGGTGGTGGTGTTGCTGTTGCGTGGAGTTGGTCGTGCTGCTACAGCCACAGGGGCTCTTGTTT
>NW_013567680.1:2950-3083 GCF_000499745.2 Eimeria mitis
GCTGCTGCTGCGTTGCTGCTGCTGCTGCTGCTGCTGCAGTTGCATGCATGCATGCATGCATGCATGCATGTGTATGTATCTGGCTAACATGCAGGTGCATACGGCTTGGACATCGGCAGCAGTTTAACTCAGC
>NW_013567680.1:3183-5791 GCF_000499745.2 Eimeria mitis
TGCTGCTGCTGCTGCTGCTACTGCTGCTGCTGCTGCTGTTGCTGCTGCTGCTGCTGCTGCTGCTGCTGCTTTGACTTCGGTTGGGTACCAGCAGGGTAGCCATGTTGCTGCTTCTCTGGTATGTTTCTATCTGCTGCATTTCCTGCTGCATTCCCTGCTGCATCTCCTGCTGCTGCTGCTGCTGCATCTCCTGCTGCTGCTGCTGCTGCATCTCCTGCTGCTGCTGCTGCATCTCCTGCTGCTGCTGCATCTCCTGCTGCTGCATCTCCTGCTACTGCTGCATCTCCTGCTGCTGCTGCTGCTGTTGCTGCTGTTGCTGCTGCAGAAGAGAGACTACACAGTGGAGCAGTTTCGTCAGGTTGCTGACGCCTGTCTNTGCTGCTGTTGCTGCTGCAGAAGAGAGACTACACAGTGGAGCAGTTTCGTCAGGTTGCTGACGCCTGTCTCCGCGCTCACCCCCGCATGAGTATAACAACAGATATCATCTGCGGCTTTCCCGGGGAGACAGAACAAGACCACCAACAAACCCTAGAACTACTCATGCACTACCACTTTCCTGTAATAAACCCTAAACCCTAAACCCTAAACACTAAACCCTAAACACTAAACACTAAACCCTAGAACTACTCATGCACTACCACTTTCCTGTCATAAACCCTAAACCCTAAACCCTAATTTCTAAACCCTAAACCCTATATCCGTACAGCTGCTCATGCACTACCACATTCCTGTAATAAACCCTAAACCCTAAACCCTAAACCCTAAACCCTAAACCCTATAAACGCCAGGCAATAGAGCTGCTCACGCACTACCACTTTCCTGTAATAAACCCTAAACCCTAAACCCTAAACCCTAAACCCTAGAGCTGCTCATGCACTACCACTTTCCTGTAATAAACCCTAAACCTTAAACCCTAAACACTAAACCCTAAACCCTAGAGCTGCTCATGCACTATCACTTTCCTGTAATAAACCCTAAACCCTAAACCCTAAACCCTAAACACTAAACAGTAAACCCTAAAGCCTAAACACTAAACCCTAAACACTAAACCCTAAACACTAAACCCTAAACCCTAAACACTAAACCCTAAACCCTAGATGCTAGACTTAGGCGGGGTGTTTCAGCTGTAGATAGAAAAGAAATGCTCAAACTCTTTCTGGGTTTTATCACGACAGAGAAAAACACACAAGTGCAGTGGTAATATATAATAAACCCTAGTAAACCCTAGTAAACCCTAAACCCTAGTAAACCCTCATAAACCCTAAACCCTAGTAAACCCTAATAAACCCTAGTAAACCCTAATAAAAGATAACAAACAATAAGAAACCCTAATGAACCCGAATAAAACCCAACAAACCCTAATAAACCCTAGTAAACCCTAAACCCTAAACCCTCAAGACCCATACTACTGCACCCTTTTCAGCCCCATCAGAAAGCGTGGCTGCCTGGTGTTTCTGCTGCATGCATTCCCCGTTTACTGCTGCATGCATGCATGCATGCATGCATGCATGCATGCATGCGTTGTTTCAGGCTGTGAATATAAGCCAGTTTTACCCGCGCCCCAACACTCCTGCTGCAGCAATGAAACAACTAAACTCTCAACTAGTAAAGAGACGCAGCAGAGAAGCAACGCAGCTTTTTGAGGGTTATACGTGTTACGATTGGATGGTGGGGACTGTACAAAAGGTTCGTACTGCATGCATGCATGCATGCATGCATGCATGCATGCATGCATGCATGCATGCGTGTATGTTGGGTTTTTTTGTGGGGCTGGTGCTGCATGCATGGGTTTGTATGCAGCAGCAGTCAGACTTGTAGCAGTACATACAGATATTCAGAACACATACACACGTGCTTGCTGCTGCATGCATGCATGCATGCGAGCTACTGCATGCATGCATGCATGCATGCATGCATGCATGCGTTGTTGGGGCTGTGTGTTAGGTTTGGTTTTCTTCTCACTCGGACCGGAGCGAGCACACCGTGGGGCACACAAAGCAGTACGTGAAGGTCCTTGTAGACAGGTGCGTTTCTCCCCCTTCTTTCTTTTTTTTTTTTTTTTTTTTTTTTTTTTTTTTTTTTTTTTTTTTTTTTTTTTTTTATTTCTTTTTTCTCTGCTTTTGTTTTTGTTGTTGTTGTTGGTGGTTTTTGTTGTTTGTTGTTTGCTGCTGCTGTCTCTCGAGCCGCAGCCAGAGATATCCCGTGTTATGTAGGCATGCGCTTCATGCAGCAGCAGCAGCAGCTGCTGCTGCTGCTGCTGTTGCTGCTGATAATGCTGCTGCTGTTGCTAATGCTGCTGCTGCTAATGCTACTGCTGCTCATGCTGCTGCTGCTGCTGCTAATACTGCTACTGCTGCTGCTGCTGCTGCTGCTGCAGGGACGAGGCACTGCTCGGGAAGGTGAAGATGGTGCGGGTGACAGCCGCCTCCAAGTGGCACTGTCTGGGGGTTCTCTGCGACCCCACAGCTGCCTGATGCATGCAGCAGCAGCAGCAGCAGCAGCAGCTGCTGCTGCTGCTGCTGCTGCAGCTGCTAAACGGCAGCAGCATTAGAGCTGCAAACACCCACTGACATGGTGCAGCTGCTGCAGCAGATGTATGCTGCAGCTG
>NW_013567680.1:7883-9631 GCF_000499745.2 Eimeria mitis
AGGTGTGGGGAGCAGCAGCAAAAGGAGACACCTAGAAAGGAGACAGAGACAAACTGTCTCCTTTTTTTTTTCTGTCTCCATGCAGCTCTGTTGCTGCCTCTATACAGGGAAAGGGTGGGGTTGTTGTACAGTACAGCCCCAAAGCAGAGCAACAAAACAGCAAACAAATAGCTGCTGCAGCAGACAACAACCAGCAGCAGCAGCAGCAACAGCAGCAGCAGCAGCAGCAGCAGCAGCAGCAGTATCACCAGGCCTCTGGTTCCGCCAGCATCAGCTCCCAGAAGGCCTCTTCTTCCTCAAGGAGGTAATCATCATCTGTCTCCTCTTCTTCTTCTTCTTGCTGCTGCTGCTGCTGCTGCTGCTGCTGCTGCTGCTGTTGTTGTTGTTGTTTGCCCTTTGCTGCATGCGCATGCAGCTCATGGGGGGCCCACAGAAAGTGCATGCGTTCTTCTCTGTCTTCTGGGGCCCAGTCTTCAGCAGGCAGAGGGGCCTGGGGGCCCCCCATCTCCTCTTCTATAAGCAGCAGCAGCCGCAGCTCGTCCAGGGTCATCCCCAGCATCTCGAGCCTCACCAGCTCTTCTTGCTTCACAAGCCCCCGCATCCACTGCTCCCCGGGGCCCCGCGCATGCAGCCCCAAACCCCCTTCTACCAGCGACACCTCTTGCACCCCCAAACCCGACAGCTGAACCTCAGCAGGGGTCACCAGGGGGGCCCCCGGGGCCCCCAACACGTCACCTGAGAGGGGGCCCCCCAGCAGCTCCCCCAAAACCTCATAGATGGAGGCCCCCAGGGGCCCCTCAGGCCCCTGGGGGCCCCCCGGGGGGGGGCCCCCAGGGGCCCCCTGGGGGCCCCTGGGTCCCATAGAACCCACTGCGGGGGCCTGGGGCCCCTCCGGGGCCCCCCACTCTGCCTCTGCCTGTATGAGGCGCTGCTCGTGCAGGGGTACGGTGTCGAAGTTGAACTGCAGCGTGGGTGAGTAGGGGGCCCCCGCATGCGTGGTGTTTGCATGCAGCCCCAAAAGAGACATTTGTATTTGTTGCTCGTGTGCATGCATTCTGAAGCCTAGCTCCAGTGCCTCAATGAGTGCTGCTCGTGTCTGTGTGGGGTCTGTGTATACAGACAAAGAAGAAGAGACAGAGCCTGGGGGGGCCCCCAGTACCCATGTAAGCTCGGGGGCCCCCCCTATACCTACTGCTGCGCCCTGTCTCCTCTCCGTTACAAACCAACTATCCTGCATGTGTCTCTCTATCTCTGTCTCTGTCTCCTCTGTCTCCTCTGTCTCTGTCTCTGTCTCCTCTGTCTCTGTCTCTGTCTCCTCTGTCTCCTCTGTCTCTGTCTCCTCTGTCTCTGTCTCTGTCTCCTCTGTCTCCTCTGTCTCTGTCTCTGTCTCTGTGTCTGTCTCTGTGTCGGCCCCCAAGCCCCAAAGGGCTGCATGCAGCAGACCCAGGGGCCCCCCTTCCCCTTCTTCTGCGGTGGTTTCGAGGCCCCCCAACACTCGACGATAGGGGGGCCCCCCAGCAGTCTCCTGTGGTGAGCTTTGCTGCTGCATGCGTTGTCTCACCTCTGCTGCTGCTGCTGCTGCAGCAGCAGCAGCAGCAGCAGCAGGGGCTGGAGGGGGGACGGGGGGACGTGCTGTCTCCTCGTCAGCAAGTGTCTCCTTTTGCACCTTCTCTTCTTTTGTCTGCTGCTGCAGTACCCCTTTTTCTACCTGAGTTGTGTGGGGGCCCCCCGGGGGGCCCCCCGGGGGG
>NW_013567680.1:9813-10221 GCF_000499745.2 Eimeria mitis
CAGGTGCAGTGCCTGCTGCATCCGCCTTGGTGCTGAGCTCAACAGAGACAGCCGCTGCGGGCGGCACGAAAACCTGAACACCGGAACCAGTTGCTGCTGCAGAGACCTGCTGCTTCTGCTGCTGCTGTTGCTGCTGCTGCTGCTGCTGTTGTTGTTGTTGTTGTTGCTGTTGTTGCTGCAGAGCCGCCTCGATCGCTTGCCTCTTTCGCTGCTGCAGCAGCAGCCACCGTTGCTGCTGCTGCATCTGGTTCTGCAGCAGCACAGCACCTGCTGCAGCAGCAGCTCTCATCCTCCTCTCTTTTGCTTCTGGGCTGCTGGCGGGGCACGCGGGCCTCGCGCTGAACCCTCCGTACCTTTGGGGGCCCCCCGGGGGCCCCGCCGGGGGCCCCCCCTGGGGGTTGGGGCCCC
>NW_013567680.1:10302-12396 GCF_000499745.2 Eimeria mitis
CTGCTGCTGCGTCTGCAGATGAGCCAGCAGCAGCAGCAGCAGCAGCAGCAGACGCAATGCCTTTTGCTGCTAAGACACGGAAATGTTGCTGCTGGGATGCAGAGCCGACGAAGGGCACAGAGGCTTCTATACCTTTCTCCTGAAACGAGCAGCAGCAGCAGCAGCAGCAGCAGCAGCAGCAGCAGCAGCAGCAACAGCAGCAGCAGCAGCAGCAGCAGCAGGTACAGCTGTCGGTGAGCACGAACTGAAGCAGCAGCAGTTGCAGCTTTAGCAGCAGACGAGAAGGAAAGGAGACAGAGGAGGAGGCAGAGAAAGAGACAGAACAAAGGGGGAGAGACAGAGAAGGAGAAGATACAGAAAAGGAAACAGAAAAGGAGACAGAAAGGAGACCGAAACGGAGACAGAAAAAAAGGAGACAGAAAGGAGACAGAAAAGGAAACAGAAAAAAAGGAGACAGAAAGGAGACAGAAAAGGAGACAGAAAGGAGGCAGAGAAGGAGACAGAAAGGATACAGAAAAAAAGGAGACAGAAAGGAGACAGAAAGGAGACAGAGAAGGAGACAGAAAGGAGACAGAAAAGGAGACAGAAATGAGACATAAAGGAGACATAAAGGAGACAGAAAAGGAAACAGAAAAGGAGACAGAAGAAAAGGAGACAGAAAAAAAGGAAACGGAAGAAAAGGAGACAGAAAAAGGGGAGACAGAAAAGGAGACAGAAAGGAGAGAGAAGGGAAACAGAAAAAAGGGAGACAGAAAGGAGACAGAAAAAAAGGAGACAAAAAAAGGAGACAGAAAGGAGACAGAGAGACGCCGTGGGTGCTTGCCTGTCTGTCTGTGCGCAGTACCTTCAGAAAGGAGACAGCAGCGCCGTCTTTGGTTTGTCTCTTTTCTCTTTCTGCTGCATCAACGAGCAGCAGCTGCAGCAGCAGCAAGACAAACAGCAGCAGCAGCAGCAGCAGCAGCAACAACAGCAGCAGCAGCAGCAGCAGCAGCAGAGCATCCAGGCCGTCTGTGAGTATAAAGACACCTGCTGCTGCATTGGGGTGTATGTACACCCCACACGGTGCGAGTGTGTGTCTTTGTTTGTTTCTGCATTTTATTTTTTTTTGTTTTCTTTCTCTTTCTCTCTCTTTCTCTTTTTTTGTCTCCTTTTTTGTCTCCTCGCTGCCTCACTGTCTCTGCTTCTGCTGCTTTCTGTCTCTCTTACCTCTGTTGCTGCATTTTCTCCTGTATTCTCCGCTGCTGTCTCAGCAGCAGCAACCTGAAACTGCTGCTGCTGCTGCAGCAACACCAGCAGCAGCAGCAGCAGCAGCAGCAGCAGCGGCTGCAGCAGCAGCAAGGCGCTGCAGCAACACCTCCCCCTGATGGGGGCCGCTAACACTGAGGCCCTAGCAGCCGCCGGGGCCCCCACTCGCATGCTGTCTCTGTTTGTATCAGCTGTATAAAATAAGAAACCTTTGTTTATTTTTTTCTCCTGCTGCTGCTGCACATACACCCCACGGCAGCAGCCGTCTTGCTGCTGCAGCAGTTGCTGCTGCTGAGACACACTAGGGGCTTAAGGCAGCAGCAGCGTGCTGCATTCTGTACCCTGGGGGCCCCTGACGATGATGGGGGCCCCGCAACCAAAGGAGACAGAGGTCCCGCTGCTGCTGCTGCTGCTGCTGCTGCTGCTGCTGCTGCTGCTGCTGCTGCAGGGGTAGAGGGTTTAAGCAGGAGGAGACTATACACTGCAGAAGGAGACAGGAGAGGGGACAGCGAGCGGCGGATGCATTTTCTTCTTTTTCTTTGATTTCTTTTCTTGTCTCTGACGACAAACAAAAAAAAAAAAAGAAACAAAAATATTTATTTTATAGACCTACACGGGCTATACCGGCGCGGCGAGGTGTACATACACCGCAACTATAACAAAACCCAACCTGCAACAAACCCTAACTAACAACATATAAACAAATCCTCATGCTGCTGACCATAGTCAGAACACCAGCAGCAGCAGCAGTAGTAGCAGCAACAGCAGCAGCAGCGGCAGCAGCAGCAGAAGCGGGCGACGGCTGTTGGCCTCGTACTGAAACCTCGCTGAACCTCTCTCTAAACCTCA
>NW_013567680.1:12496-13548 GCF_000499745.2 Eimeria mitis
AAGCGGGCGACGGCTGTTGGCCTCGTACTGAAACCTCGCTGAACCTCTCTCTAAACCTCAATTATAAAATTAAAATAAAAATATTTAATATTTAATTTAATTAAAATTATTTAACATTTCAAATAAACGCAGAATACCGCTGCTGCAGCTGCTGGAGGTCACCTCTTATCTCTGGGGCTCGCGAGCAGCAGCAACGGGGTGTATAGGCAGCTATTTCCCCCCAAAATATAAAATAAATATTTTAAACAGTATATATTTACACAATTTATATAAAAAAAATAAAAAATATTAAAATTTCAAACAGAAGATACAAATAAATACACAGATAGCTCGGGTGTGCAGCAGCAACCAGGCAGGTGACCCTCTCTTCTGTTTCCTCTGCGGGGGGGGGTGTTTGTACTTGTTGTAGTTTTTGTGTTTTTTTCTCTTTTTTTATTTATTTTTTTTTCAGTTATAATAACAAAAAAAAGAAAGTAAAATCCATAGAACCCCCAGCAACAAGCAGAAAAAATATATATATATATATAGAGAGACAAAAGAAAGAGAGAAGAGACAAAAAAAAAAAAACTACAGAGACAAACCCTCTCCTAAGCCAGCTCCACCACCAAACGCCCTAAACCCTAAACCCTAAACCCTAAACCCTAAACTCTAAACCCTTCAGCTGAGGGCAACTGCAACAACCCTAATTCCCCCATAAACAAAACCCTAAACCCTAAGCCCTAACCCCTAAACCCTTGAACAGAGGAATGAGGCTGCAAGTTGTTTTTAGTATTTAGGGTTTAGGGTTTAGGGTTCTGAGGTGTACATACACCCGAGAAGACAGCGGCAGCGCTGCAGTAGTTTTGTTTATTTATTATTTATAATTATATTTGTTTGTTTATTTATCACTAAATATATATTTTTGTTTATTTATTTTTATATATATTTTCTTGCTGGTTGTTTTATTATATAGACCACCAAACATTTACAAATGTATGGGTGTAGCTGCAGAGTAATATATATAAACATTATATATATATATATATATATATATATATATATATATATATATA
>NW_013567682.1:0-257 GCF_000499745.2 Eimeria mitis
AGCAGCAGCAGCAGGAGCAGCAGGAGCAGCAGCAGGAGCAGCAGCAGCAGCAGCAGGCGCAGCAGCAGCAGCAGCAGCAGCAATAGCAGTATAGGGACCCTTCTTTGAAAGAGGAGGGGGAGGAGCAGCACAAGGCGAAGCCATTGCTGCTGTTGCTGCGGTTGCTGCTGCTGCTTTTGCTGCAGTTGCTGCTGCTGTAGTTGCTGTTGCTTCAGTTGCTGCTGCTACTGCTGCTGCTGCTGCTGCTGCTGCTGCTG
>NW_013567682.1:316-841 GCF_000499745.2 Eimeria mitis
GAGGTCATCAAAAGCAGCAGCAGCATCAGCAGCAGCAGCAGCAGCAGGAGCGGGAGCAGCGGCAGCAACGGGAGCAGCAGCAGCAGCAGCAGCAGCAGCAGCAGTTGCTGGCTGCTGCAGCAGCTGCTGCAGCTCCTCAGACGAAAGGTAACTAAACACTGGGGCCCCTGATTGCTCTGGGTCGACGCGCAGCAGAGGTTGCTGCTGCTGCTGCTGCTGCTGCTGTTGCTGTTGCTGCTGCTGCTGCTCTGATTGCTGCAGCAGGTTCAGTTGCTGCTGCTGCTGCTGCTGTGGTTGCTGCTGCAGTTGCTGCTGCTGCTGCTGCTTCACCCGCCTCCATCCATATTCAACAGAAACAGAAAATCTCCTTGCTGCTGTAAAACTTGATAAGAGCTGCTGCTGCTGCTGCTGCTGCTGCTGCTGCTGCTGCAGCAGCAGAAGAGTGGGGCGTGCACTGCTGCAGCAGCAGCACTAGGAGAGCAGTCACAGACGAAGCAGCAATATACCCAATGGAAGGCCTGGAGC
>NW_013567682.1:878-1061 GCF_000499745.2 Eimeria mitis
TACTGCTGCTGCGGCTGCTGCTGCTGCTGCTGCTGCTTCCTTATGATTCATCTGCTGCTGCTGCTGCATCCATCGTTGCTGCTGCCCTGCAGCAGCGGCAGCAGCAGCAGCAGCAGCAGATCTACTCTGAGCGCATGCTGCAGCAGCAGCACTAGGAGAGCAGTCACAGACGAAGCAGCAATA
>NW_013567683.1:0-433 GCF_000499745.2 Eimeria mitis
TTGGAGATGAGAGAGAGCGTGCAGGTTACAGGTAAACCCTAAACCCTAGCTTATAAACCCTAAACCCTAGTGCATAAACCCTAAACCCTAGTGCATAAACCCTAAACCCTAGTGCATAAACCCTAAACCCTAGCGCATAAACCCTAAACCCTAGCGGATGAACCCTAAAACCGTAGGAGATAAAACCCTAAACCCTAATCATATAAGCTAAACCCTAAACCCTACGTGATAAACCCTAAACCCTAGTATGTAAACCCTAGACGATAGAAACTAAACCCTAAACCCTAACAGCTAAACCACCCCAACTAAACCCTCAGAGGACGCCGATCCACCAGTAAGAGCTGGGGGCGGCACCGCGGGGCCTTGCTGCAACAGGGGGCTAGGGTTTAGGGTTTAGGGTTTAGGGTTTAGGGTTTAGGGTTTGTGGTGTGCA
>NW_013567683.1:601-1061 GCF_000499745.2 Eimeria mitis
GGGGATAGGGTTTAGCGTTTGGGGGGATAGGGTTTAGGGCTAAGGCGGTTATGGTTTAGGGTTTAGGGGGCGAGGGTTTAGGGTTTTAGGGTTTAGGGTTTAGGGTTTTAGGGTTTTAGGGTTTAGGGTTTAGGGTTTCAAAGTTTTGTGCTGTTCACGAAGGCCGGAGGGAGCAGGAGCTAAGACAGCAGCAAGAGAAGCTGGCGCTTCCCGGTGAGCTCCAGGGGCCTAGGGTTTAGGGTTTAGGGTTTAGGTTCTAGGGTTTAGGGTTTAGGGTTTAGCGGGAGGGGTTGAAGGTGTGAAGGAAGTGCGTCAGAGTGAGATTAAGGGTTTAGGTTTTATTGTTTCTGCTCTAGGGTTTCTGCTCTAGGGTTTAGGGTTTAGGGTTTAGGCTCTAGGGTTTAGGGTTTAGGGTTTAGGGTTTAGGGTTTAGGGTTTGTGTTGCAGAGGAGCTGAAGCA
>NW_013567684.1:0-253 GCF_000499745.2 Eimeria mitis
ATATATATATATATATATATATATATATATATATATATATATATATATATATATATATATTTGTTTGTTTATTTCGGTGCATGCATCTTTTATAAATACACAAATTGAACACAGTTGAGGTGTACATGCAGCTTAACTACTGTATCGATGTATGTACTTGCGTATAAGCTGTTAAACTATTTTTTTTTTTACCGAACTAACCATAATAAATAAATAAATAAATAAATAAATAAATAAATAAATAAATAAATAA
>NW_013567685.1:0-546 GCF_000499745.2 Eimeria mitis
CAGCAGCAGCAGCAGCAGCAGCAGCAGCAGTACCAGCAGCACCAGCAGCACAACCAGCAGCAGCAGCGCCACATGTGCTGCTGTCAACCGCCTGCTGCCACGCTCGCTGCAGCTGCTGCTGCAGCAGCAACCAACGAGATACAATACCTTGGATGGGCCTCTTAGGGCAGACACAGCAGCAGCAATATCTGCTGCTGCTGCTGCTGCTGCTACCAGAAGCAGGACAGCCACAAGGAGACAGCTGCTGTGGCTCCCGCTGCTGATCCTCTGCTGCAGCAGCAGCACCTGCTGCAGCAGCAGGTACAGGCCCCAGCTCAGGCTCAGCCGTTGAGGCCTCCCCATCTAGAGACCCTGCAGCAGCAGCAAACCAACGCATACACCCTACCATGCACTCTACAGCAGCAGCACCAGCAGCAGCAGCAGCAGCAGCAGCAGAAAAGCAGCAGCAACAGAACGGCAGCAGCAACGAAACACGTGCAGTAAAAGAAGAGCAGCAACAGCAGCAGCAAAAGAGCAGCAACAGCAGCGACAGAAGAGCAGCAACAG
>NW_013567685.1:870-1060 GCF_000499745.2 Eimeria mitis
GAGCAGCAGCAGCAGCAGCAGCAGCAGCAGCAGAAGCAGCAGGAGCAGCAGCAGCAGCAACATGAACAACAACAGCAACATCGCCACCAACACGAACAACAACAGAAACAGGAGCAGCAACACCAGCAACACCAGCAGCAGCAGCAGCAGCAACACCACCAGCAGCAGCAGGAGCAGCAGCAGCAAGCGA
>NW_013567686.1:794-1060 GCF_000499745.2 Eimeria mitis
GCAGCAGCACACACAGACAGCTGCTGCCGATGCTACGCAGGGTGGTGACTGCAGCAGCAACAGCAGCAGCAACAGCAGCAGCAGCAGCAGCAGCAGCAGCAGTAGCTCTGTTTTTGCAGCTCTGCTGCAGCAGCAACAGAGACATCCAGGCAAGTGTGTCTCCGTCTGTCTATAAAAAGGAGACAGCTGCTGCCTACGGGGGCTGATACAAAAAGAAATGCTGCAACAAGAGACAAAAAAAAACTATATATATATATATATATGTA
>NW_013567687.1:0-395 GCF_000499745.2 Eimeria mitis
TATATTATATATATACGTGTTTTTTGTGTAAACTAAATAATATATATAAGATATATAGTATTTATATATTGTATATATATATTATTTATATAGGAGAGAACATATATACAGTATATATTATATATATATTGTTTGTATATATAATATAAACTATATATATATATATATACTATTTATATATAGTATATATTTTATATATATATATTTTTTTTTTTATATATAATATATATTATAAAGATAATATATATTATATATATAAAATATATAATATATATTATAAAGATAATATATATTATATATATAAAATATATAATATATATTATAAATATAATATATATTATATATATAAAATAACAAAGAAACAACAAAAACAAAAACAAAAAAAAAAAAAAAAA
>NW_013567688.1:0-411 GCF_000499745.2 Eimeria mitis
TATATATATATATATATATATGCATGCATGCATGCATGCATGTATTTATATAGTTGCAAGTATTTGTAGATCACCAGCCCCAAACCCCGAAACCCTTGACCCTTTCCTTCCCCACCCAAACCCTAAACCCTAAACCCTAAACCCTAAACCCTAAACCCTAATTATAATATACCTTTTCTTTTTTTCTTTTTATCCCAGCAGAGCCAAAATGCCTCAAAGAACTCCCCGATCGACTAGAAAAAGAATCAGACTCTTCATGCATATATCCTAATTGATATTCTCGCCGCATGCGCATGCGAGCCTCCTGAAACACAACAACCAAGCCCCAAAATATGCATGCATGCATGCATGCATGCGTATGCTCCACATAGCCAGGTAAGCATACATTTATATATATATATATATATATAT
>NW_013567688.1:475-1059 GCF_000499745.2 Eimeria mitis
ATGTGTATTATATTTAAACAGCATTAGGGTTTAGGGTTTAGGGTTTAGGGTTTGTGTATACTCTGATTTCATCTCAGGGTTTAGGGTTTAGGGTTTAGGGTTTAGGGTTTGTGTATACTCTGATTTCGTCTCTTATTTTATCTCTATATGTCATGAGGGTTTCGTCAGCAACGAGCTGTTCTTTTCCGGTGTATGTTATGTTTGTATGAGCGAACCAATGGTCAAGGGCCAGAGACAGCAGCAGCTGCATGTTGTCTTCTATATAACGACTCACTGATTCCTGCATAAACACTAAACCCTAAACCCTAAACCCTAAACCCTAAACCCTAATGAAACCCTAAAAGGAAAAAAAAAGAAAAAAAAACGAATACAGGGGTGTAAATATATACTGTAGTGTATATATACACACCAATACAGCACAAACCCTAAACCCTAAACCCTAAACCCTAGAACCCCCCCAAACCCTAATAAACCCTAATAAACCCTAGTAAACCCTAAACCCTAGACCCCCCCCAAACCCTAAACCCTAAACCCTAAACCCTTTTTGTTATACCCTGGAGGTGACGAAGTTATTCCAAAGAAAG
>NW_013567689.1:0-240 GCF_000499745.2 Eimeria mitis
CCCTTCTTCAGCTGCTGCCAATCGAGCCCCAGCTGCAGCAGCAGCAACAGCAGCAGCAGCAGCAGCAGCAACAGCAGCAGCAGCAGCAGCAACAACAACATCAGCAGCAGTGGTAGAGTGTATGCGCAGCGAATGAGCAACAGCAGCAGCATCCGCTGCCAGCCCCAAACTATAAACGACTGGGCAGCTGCATGCACGTGCTTGGCTACAGAGAGAAGACAAAGACAAGGAAAAAAAAAA
>NW_013567689.1:305-635 GCF_000499745.2 Eimeria mitis
ATATATCTTTCGTATGCCTTCAGCCTGCTACGCAGTGTGCGCCTCTGGGGTGTATGCTGAGCTCCTCCTGCAGCAGAAGCTGCGAGGTGTATGCGCAGCTCCACTTGCAACAGCAGCAGCAGCAGGAGCAGCAGCAGCAGCATGAAGATAAATCCCCAAATAAGAAACGGTAGCAGCAAACAGCAGACAGAAGCCGCATGCATAGACAGTGCAGCAGGAGGCTTGCAGCAGCAACAAGAAAGAAATATACAATACACCTCAGCCCCCCCCCTTTTTTTTTTAGGGTTTAGGGTTTAGGGTTTAGGGTTTAGAAAGCAAACAAACGCACGA
>NW_013567690.1:0-261 GCF_000499745.2 Eimeria mitis
TATATATATATATATATATGTATATATATATGTATATATATATATGTATATATGTTTACATCTATATATATAATAGAAGTACACCGCTATGCATGCAGGGCCCGGTTGTTATTTGTTTATTATTTTGTTTGTCTTCACAAAGCTACCCTTCCCTCTAGGACTAACTCTAATATAACCAAACAACTATATAAATATATATATATATATATATATACATATACATATATATATATATATATATATATATATATATATATATAT
>NW_013567690.1:296-1058 GCF_000499745.2 Eimeria mitis
TATTTGTCTTATGGTAGGCCTAACTCCGCTAGCAGCATGCTGGAGCTAGCCTGGGGTTAGCTAGCCGTAGCTAGCTGTAGCTAGCCGTAGCTAGCCGTAGCTAGCTGTAGCTAGCTGTAGCTAGCTACATGTTTCTATGGCTAGCTGTATCTAATCGTAGAGTGCTGTAGCTACTCAGGAATTTCCCCAGCTAGCTGCAGCTAGCCGTAGCTAGCTGTAGCTAGCTGTAAGTGCCTGTAGCTAGCTGTAGCTAGCTGTGGGTGCCTGTAGCTAGCTGTAGCTAGCTGTAAGTGCCTGCAGCTAGCTGTAGCTAGCTGTAGAGAGCTGTAGCTAGCTGTAGCTAGCTGTGGGTACCTGCAGCTAGCCGTAGCTAGCTGTAGCTAGCTGTAGATAGCTGTGGCTAGCTGTAGCTAGCTGTAGCTAGCTGTAACTAACCGTAGCTAGCTGTAGATAGCCGTAGCTAGCCGTAGCTAGCTGTAACTAACCGTAGCTAGCTGTAGCTAGCTGTAGCTAGCTGTAGCTAGCTGTAGCTAGCTGTAGCTAGCTGTAGCTAGCTGTAGCTAGCTGTAGCTAGCCGTAGCTAGCTGTAGCTAGCTGTAGCTAGCTGTAGCTAGCCGTAGCTAGCCGTAGCTAGCTGTAGCTAGCTGTAGCTAGCTGTAGCTGTAGCTAGATAAGAAGCAGCTAGCTGAGGCCCGCAGAAGAGAAAAACAAAATTAAGTCGAAGAAAAACAAATCCAACATACAACAAAAAACAAACTCCAT
>NW_013567691.1:4163-7233 GCF_000499745.2 Eimeria mitis
CGCAGGATATGTGTTGGGTTCCTTGAGCCGATCGTTGAGCTGCTGCGGTGTACATACACCTGAACAGAGGCAATGCATGAGATATTGTTTGTATTTGTTGAAAAAGAAGAAGAAACCAGTAATATGAGTTTATTCTTTCTTTGTCTTGTTCAAGCTCTCCCTTTCGTCGGCAGCTGAACACTGAGCCTCCCCGCTCGGCCTTGGGTATCGCAGCAGCAGCAGCAGCAGCAGCAGCAGCATCAGCAGCAGTTATTGCTGCTTGTGCTGCTGCTGCTGCAGGATCTGTTGTTGAAATGGATGTTTCTTCTGCTTGCTAAACCTTCTCAGGTTTATAAAATAACAAATATATTCTTCAATTGGTATTTCAAAAACAAGCTTCCCTCTAGGCGCTGCGACAGCTGGCTCGGTGCTGCTGCGTACGATGGGTGTGGCCGGTAGGGAAAGCGGAAAGCAGAGAGAAAAAGAAATCCTGCAAGTGAATTTCTTTTGGATAATTCGATTAAAACTTGAAAAATAAACCCGAATAATAATAATTTATTCTATAATATTGTTATATTCTTCGGGTTTCCCGCACATTCATCAACGGTACGATACCTGTAGGCGGCAGCTCTCTGTCTGGTTCCGCCGGCTGCACCATTGGTTTGAGCCTTTTATTTCGCGTCTCCTGGGAAAACCCAATTGTATAAATGATAAATTTATAATTAATTATTTATTTCCAATATATTTGATTCATGAACTCATGGGTCACTTCCCACGGCTCGTAGCTAGCTGAAAGAGAGCTGCGCATACACCCCAGGGTGTACAGGCAACTGCAGATCGGGTTACAGTTTTTTAGTAAAAAATTTACTCTAATTCTCAGCACACCTTCCCACAACATATCTTTATATCTTCATGCGTCCTTTTCTTTTTTTTTTCATTCATTCAAGGGCTGGTGAGGGGGGGGGGTTAACGTCTCGTAAGAAATTCATGTAAGTCTTCCGTGCGTGTAGACGGTGATATACCTTTTGGTCTGAACTTCGACGAAATTCAAAGCACTTTTACAAGAATACAGAACGAGAAAATTAATTTATTGAACCCTTGAGCGTGGCTCGGCAGACACATTAAGGGGAGCAGCCAATACACCCCAATGTAGATGCAGTATGCATCCCGCGTTACGCTTGTTTATAAACGACAGTTTATAGGAAATTATTTAAAACACTATTGGTACAAGAGTATTTATAAATGATTAACCATGAAAGGCCTTGTATAGTTCGTCATAAATGCAGTTTATACAGCTCTGTTTGTAGACATGAATCGACGCCGCCATGTATCCATGAGTTGCAGTGGTGCTCTTTCTTCTCTTGTGCCTTAACAGTAAAAAGAAAGAGAGATGCAGTTCCGTTACACAAAAGAAAAACCAACGTCCTAAGAAAACTTCATTTACTCTAAAATACAAATAGCTATAGATAAAGGGGTCATATAAATCAAACTATATGGCCGGTCGACGTGTATTTACCGATTACTCTTTTTCCTTCATTTATTGCATATATGCTACGCCGCAACAAAACAGCCAAATTATATAAGCTGAGTTCGGCTGCGGCGAGGGAAAGGAACAGATAAAAGAGAAAAAGAGAGAGAGACGAAGAAACAGAGAGAGAATGACACTTCTTTGCAATTCATATATATATACTGTAGCGTGCTCTGCCTGTACTTAGTACAGGAGCATTCATTTTGCCTCCGTGTCTCACCTCCAAACAAATACCTATCCATAACATTCCATAAGTGTATACAGATATAACGCATGCACTAAAGGAGGCTTTGTTTAAGCTTCTTCGTGCGCACACATGAGAAAAGCTTGCATCGCCATGTGCAGGGGAGGCTGCAGACTAATTGAAGGTGCACTGTAACTCCAGTTAGCCTGCAGCCTCCCCCTCAACCGCAGCATCTGAACGCCGAGGATGCCAGGGGATGGTTGGGGGGGGGGGTCAGCTGCTTTGGGGAAAGTCTTATTTCAAGTCTTTACCTTCACTTCAGCTCGTTTTACACTTTATAGATCTGCGTGATTCGACCGGGCAGGTGTGAGCAACGAAACCCAGCTTGTATGTGACATCGTTCATATCTGGAAAAAAAATTTATATATTCCTCTTTCTTAAGAAAAATCCTCTTAAAATTTTGGCTGCTCCCCCTTAGCCAACGGGGGCGTAACATACGAGCTGAAACCTCGCCAACTAGAGGCAACGGCACCCAGTGAGGGGGAACGTGCATTTCGACCAAACATAATTCAGGGGGGGAAAACCTCGGACTGTGCAGGGCATCGATAGACGACGGGCGCCGGGACGCGGTGGTGGCGGTGGAGGATTTCATCGGCTCCCTCGAGCGACACCTCAGCGATGCAGCGGAGACAGAATACAACTGCTGCTGGTTTCTTCTTTGTTAGAAGTAGATGGCTGATGATGGTGGTTATAGATAAGCAAAGGCTTTGGCTTTGCTTATCAGGCCCATGCAAGCCTTCTAAGATTCGCTGCGATGCAGCTTTATTCCCAGATCAGCAAGGGTACAGGCTACGACGCGCTTACGGAGGCGTAAGCAGAGGCAAATATAAATATCGATAGAGCGCTGCATCGAGCAATACAACTCCTTACTGAACATAAATTTTTCTAACGGCAACGAACTTGAATATCAATGGTTCATCGTGGGGCTCTCCCCCCCTAGAGAGAAAGCTGGTAGCCGGCTGGGCCACTGAAAGGGAACTAAGGGGAGAAGGGGTTAAGCTCACTGAGAAGCCTAAGTACCTTCGTATAGGAGAGAGAAAGGATGCGAACTCTGCTACTCTAGCTGAGAAGGAAGAAGGCGGCGGCTATGGGGGTGGCTCCGATACAGAACCTATGGATATTGGGGCTGTGCATGCTAGGCCCTCGGGAGAAGGATTAGAAGTGGCAACCAGCAGCAGACGGCGAATTCGACCCCAGAGCACCGGCAGGAGATACCGAACGGCGTGTTTGCTTCTTTTGAAATAAAGATGATCACATATATCGAGACTGTAGACTTAAGAAAAAAGGCAACGGAACAACTGCCGCCGAACCTTGCCCAG
>NW_013567691.1:7333-8080 GCF_000499745.2 Eimeria mitis
GTCCGGAGAGGGATTAGAAGTGGCAGCCGGCAGCAGACAGCGAATTCGACCCCAGAGCACCGGCAGAAGATACCGAACGGCGTGTTTACTTTTTTTGAAATAAACACGATCACATATATCGAGACTGTAGACTTAAGAAAAAAGGCAACGGAACAACTGCCGCCGAACCTTGCCCAGAAGCGCCAGAACAAAAAACCAAACAATCAGAGAAACATCCGGGCCCCCCGCAGCGTACAGCACAGAGATGGGGCTGTTGAGTTTAGTGGTGGGATTCTCGCATTGCATGCAACAGCTCCCGGGTTCAACTCCCAGTTCACGAAGAAAGAGCTCGCAGATGTCAGCTCCACAGCTGGTGTCGACGCCGCGTTCGCGCCGCACTCTGGGGTGGAGAGAACATACACAGCTCCTAGCGGACATTCTCCTTCGCTGCGCTGCCGTTGTTTCCGCCCTTGGGGGCTGTCGTTGCTCCGCAGGGCCTCGGTGATACGAAGAGGTAATGCTTGGAGCAGGAAGAGCAGAGAGACAGGGGCAGCATACCACATCGCTCTCTACCTAGCGAGATCACTGAAAAAAGCCTGAAAGCAGTTGTACATATATATTTAAATTGTGTGATAGTTGGCTATTGAAGGCCCCAACCGTGTCTGTAAGGTGCTTTGCATGCGGTGTCTCTGCTATACGGTTTAATATATATATATATATATATATATATATATATATATATATATATATATATATATATATATATAT
>NW_013567691.1:8116-8749 GCF_000499745.2 Eimeria mitis
GTATATTTGTGCCGATTCCACTGTTAAATATTAATAATATTATTTTTAACTTCTGCGGTGCCCCCGAAGAGAGATTTCATAAATCGATGCTTATATAAATCGATGCTTCTCCACTGAGGCCCTGAAGGCAAAGACAGCCGGCACCACCTCAGCTTGGAGTGTATATACAGCCGAATGTTGCATACATATCAGTCGCACGAAATCTAATATTTTATTTATATATATAAAGAAAATAAACTCTCTTCGCCTCCTCCAGCCCCCTCGGCTTCTCTTTAATACAGCGACGGGAGAGGAAGAAGAGGGATTCCTTGGTTTTATTGAAGGCCAAGAAGATGAAAATTTTATATATTTTAATTTATTGCGAGCTGCAGGAATGATATATTTGAATAGTAACAATCGAAATACCGTCGGCAGTGCAGTGCAGCATTCATGTATTTCTTTGTACAAATTGAGGAGAAAAAAGGCTCTATAAAGAAACTTCTTCATGAAAATGTTACTAATAAATACTCTTCTTCTTTATTTATTTCAATTTAATAAAATATTTACGTGTCTATTGCTCGGCAGCTTGCACTGATCTGCATACAGCTGCAGGCGCAACGCCCCACACGTCGGTATCGTGCACCCGCAGGAATG
>NW_013567691.1:8849-9026 GCF_000499745.2 Eimeria mitis
TAATATCTGTTTGTGTTGAATGACCAGGCCTCCGCCCAGAGCATTCACAAAGAGGCAGAAACACGAAGGAAGCTGCAGCTTTTACGAGTGGAATTTCTTTTTTTTTAAAATATTTATTGTTATTTCTTTTTAAAATATAATTTAAATAAAGATTTGAGCTCAGCAGTTGACTGAGAA
>NW_013567691.1:9126-9492 GCF_000499745.2 Eimeria mitis
AGTAACAATCGAAATACCGTCGGCAGTGCAGTGCAGCATTCATGTATTTCTGTGTGCAAATTGAGGAGAAAAAAGGCTCTATAAAGAAACTTCTTCATGAAAATGTTACTAATAATTACTCTTCTTCTTTATTTATTTCAATTTAATAAAATATTTACGTGTCTATTGCTCGCCCGCTTGCACTGATCTGCATACAGCTGCAGGCGCAACGCCCCACACGTCGGTATCGTGCACCCGCAGGAATGAAAAAAGAAGGAAACAAGTATTTATAGACAAAAAATATATTCAAAAAACTTTTATTTCATGTAAAGAATAAAGAAGACAAAAGAAAACAAACATTTACTAGCAAAAAAAAACGAAGATCTA
>NW_013567691.1:9592-11624 GCF_000499745.2 Eimeria mitis
GGGTGCGATGCCGCGTTCATATTGTGCAAGCACCACTGGGGTGGTGCATCCTCTCTCCCTCTCTGCTCTTCACGAATTAAGGATGTCTAATATGTATTTTTTGTAATTTGTTTTCTTTCTTTTCTTTTTTTCTTCTCGTTTTAATATTCGCGCGTTTAAAGTGATTTCATTTGCCTTTATACAGCGAAAATGGAGGGCGTAGAGGTCCAACCACACATCCAGCTGCGCAAGGTAAGCATTTGCCTTCATTCAGTTTCTCTTCCTTTTTGTATTTGTTTTTATTTATTTAATTTATTTATTTAAAAATATCTGAATTACCTTTTCTTTTTTCACCAAAACAGAAGGAAACTGAATACATACATGAATCGAGAGCCGGGATGCAGCAGTTTGTTTGTATGAACCTGTATATCGATTGTATGGGTGTATTAGGGGTTAATATATATCGTTTTGTGTATTTTTTTCAAGAAAACCGTATAAATAAAGTATGAATTGAATATATTTATAAATTTTATTTGTTTTTATTCATGAATTCATGGAGGATCGCTCAGCTTTCCGTTTGGTTTCTGTGTGTATGTGTGTGTGTGTTCAGGGGCAGGTTCAACCCGTAGTGCTTACTATGGGGGACCCCAAGCGCGTCGATGAGGTAATATCTTTATGTGATAGTCACGAGAATTTAGCATTTAATAGAGAATTTAAATCAGCAAATTGTATAAAAGATGGCCAGAAATTCACAGTTATTTCACATGGTATAGGTTGCTGCAGCACCATGATATGTCTAGAAGAGCTTATTAAACTAGGAGCAAAAATAATAATAAGAGCAGGAACATGTGGTAGTATGAAACCAGGAAAAGTAAATCAAGGAGATATAGTAGTAGCATATGCAGCAGCAAGAGATAATGATTGTTCTGATTTATATATACCTATAAGAATGCCTGCTGTTGGTTCTCCTCGTATATTTAATAAATTAATAAAAACAGGAGAAGATATGGGGGTGACCCTGAAACAGGGTATTGCACTAACAAATGGTGTTTTCTATGGACATGGAAAAGAACATATAGATAATTTAACTAATTGGGCTAAATTCACTGATATTGTTGATTGTGAATTTCAATCTATCTTTTTAGTTGGGTTAGGGAGAGGAATAGAAACAGGAGCTATCGCTACCGTTGATGGTTCTCCTTTACAGTGGGATCAGGTAAGAAATAAATAAAAATATATTTTTTTATTTTTAAATTGTTTATTATAAATTAAATATATATTTTTTTTATGTTTATATTGTTTATTATAAATTAAATAAATATTCATCTCGATTCAATATTTTTTTTTTTTTTTTGTGCAGAAATATAGTACAAAGATACTATGCGTGTGCATTTGAGTATAGAAAATAAAATGTTTGTTGTTGGAGTGTATATACAAGTATTTATTTATTTTATTTTATTTTTAATTTATATTTATTTTTTTATTTTTTTTTTTTTTTGTTGCAGGCTAACTACGACCCCACCGGCCGTGTGGTTGCTGAGGGAAAGAAGAAGATGCTTACGGTAGCAATCCGTGCTTGTGCAGACTTAACAAAGGAATTTTCAAGCAAATAAATAAAATAAATAAAATAAATTAAATAAAATAAATAAAATAAAATAAATAAAATAAAAAAAAACGACAAAGATCGATGTGTGTGTGTTTGCATCAACGAAAAAGCAGCAGGTTTCTCTTTCTTAGAATATTTAATAAGCCCTAAAGGGGTTCGTTTGCATGCGGAAATAAATATATAAATTAAATAAAAATGCTTGGATATAAATATAATGAATTTGTTTAATAAATAAAAAAAAAAAGTTTTAGTTTATTTGTTTATTTATTTCGCTTGTTCTCCTTGACGTACGTACACCGCAGCGTTGCGGGCGCAGCGCAAGAAAGTATATATATGTATATTTATATTTATATTTATAAAAATATTTGAATATATAAATATATAAATATATTTTAATTGAATGTCAGAGTTATTGTTATATATATATATATATATATATATATATAT
>NW_013567691.1:12305-13177 GCF_000499745.2 Eimeria mitis
AGAGGCAGAGAGCGGGGTACACAGAGATGTACATAAATAAATAAAAAAACAAAGATAAACAAACAAATAAAAAGAAAACAAATAAACAAAAAATAAAAAGATAAATAAACAAACAAACAAAAACTAAAAGTAAATAAATAAAAAGATAGCAAACAAACAACCAAACAAAAACTAAAAATAAAAAAATAAAATAAAAAAAAAAAATAAAAATAAATACCTGCCGTAGCCACTAGCTTTATATCCGCCGAAGGGGATGCCCACATCGCCGCTTAGATAAGTATTCACCCAGACAGTACCCGCATGCAATCTATAAATAAAAATAAAATAAAATAAAATAAAATAAAATAAAATAAATAAATAAATAGGTAAATAAATAAATAGAAATGTTTATTTATTTATTTATTTTGTGTACTTTATTTAGTTTGGTTTAGGGTTTAGGGTTTAGGGTTTATCCATACAGTACCCGCATGCAATCTATAAATAAAATAAAATAAAATAAAATAAATAAATAAATAAATTAATAAATTAATAAATAAATAAATATATTAATAAATAGAAATGTTTTTAGTCTCTTTTGTGTACTTTATTTAGTTTGGTTTAGGGTTTAGGGTTTAGGGTTTAGGGTTTAGTGTTTACCCATACAGTACCCTCATGGTGTTATTGTTTGTATTGCTTAGGGTTTAGGGTTTAGGGTTTAGGGTTTAGGGTTTAGGGTTTAGTACCTGCTAACAAAGTAATTAGCTAGGGGGATGCTAGAAGTGAATACCCCCGCCCCCAGGCCGTACTGGGTGTCGTTTGCTCTCTCAACCTACACACAAACCCTAAACCCTAAACCCTAAACCCTAAAACATATTTAATATAATATATATATA
>NW_013567692.1:0-671 GCF_000499745.2 Eimeria mitis
ATATATATATATATATATATATATATATATATATATATATATATATATATATATATATATATATATCTATTAATCTAAAAATGTATAACTATGCAAATATATAAATATATAAATATAAAAATTAATCTAATTATATATATATATATACATAATTATATATAATTATATTTCCTCTTTCCTATTTATTTCTATTCGTATTATTTATATTTATATCTGTTGATTAATTATTGATAGTTATTTATATTATTTATTTATTTATTTACTAATAACTAATTCATGTATTTATATTTATTTGTATTCATATTTATTTGCATCTATATTTATTTATATTTATTTATTTATTTATTAATTTATTTATTTATTTATTAATTTATTTATTTATTTATTTGTTTCTTTGTAGGTCTTGATTTATTTACATCTATTAGTCTATATTTTATTGATTAATTTATTTAGTTAATTTATATTTATTTATCTGTTTATATTTATTTATTTAGTTCTTTTTATTAATTTTTATTTATTCATTTTTTAATTTATTTATTTAAAATTATTTATTTGTTTTCTTTATTTCTTTTAGAACTATTTATTCATTTATTTATAACTATCATTTATTTTTATTTATTTATATTTATTTATTTATATTTATTTTTTTTTTTTTTTTTTTTTTTTTTTTT
>NW_013567692.1:704-1057 GCF_000499745.2 Eimeria mitis
GTGTATCTGATGGGGTTGCAGCAGTTTTTAGTTTTTATATTAAAAGAAAAAGAAATAAAATATAGACTTCGTTCTTTTCTTCTTAGTAAAATAGAGGAATATAGGAGAGTAAGTTTATGTTTATGTTTATGTTTTTTTGTTTTTATGTTTGTGTTTTTGTTTTTTTGTTTTTGTTTTTGTTCGTTTCTACTTATTTGTCTCTTTGTTTTTTTGTTTTATCTTTTTTTTTGGGCTTTTTATTCTTCTTTCTTTTTTTTGTACTCAATTTCGTGTTTGTTGTATATAGATAGATAAATGTATATATATACATATATGCATATATATATATTTATATATATATATATATATATATA
>NW_013567693.1:0-340 GCF_000499745.2 Eimeria mitis
TATATATATATATATATATATATATATATATATATATATATATATATATATATATATATATATATGTGTTAATATATACAAATATATATATATATATATATATATATTAAATTTGGGTTCGTTATAATAATAATGATGATAATAAGTATGATAATAATAAATATTATAAATAACACAAATGCAGCAGCAGCAGCAGCAGAGACACCAATAGAAAGAGCAGCAGCAACGAAACAACAGCAGCAACAAAACAGCAGCAGCAGCAACAAAACAGCAACAGCAGCAGCAAGACATCATCCACAGTACACCATCGTCACCATAAGTACAGCAGCAGCAGCAGCAG
>NW_013567693.1:406-1057 GCF_000499745.2 Eimeria mitis
ATCATCATCAGCAGCACCCTACAACAACACAAGGAGACAGAGAGAACAAAAAAAAAGGAGACAGCGAGGAAAAAAAGGAGACAGAGCGAACAAAAAAAGGAGACAGAAAAAAAAAAGGAGACAGTAAGCTTACGGAGCAGCAGCGACTCTACATGTGCATCAGCTGATATTTGTAGAGAACAAAAAAAAAGGAGACGGAACAAAAAAAAAGGAGACAGCGATAACAAAGAAAAAAGGAGACAGAACAAAAAAAAGGAGACAGAGAGAACAAAAAAAAGGAGACAGAAAAAAAAAGGAGACAGAAAAAAAAAGGAGACAGAAAAAAAAAAGGAGACAGAAAAAAAAAGGAGACAGAAAAAAAAAAGGAGACAGAAAAAAAAAAGGAGACAGAAAAAAAAGGAGACAGAAAAAAAAGGAGACAGAAAAAAAAGGAGACAGTAAGCTTACGGAGTAGCAGGGACTCTACATGTGCATCAGCTGCAATTTGCATAGTTTTATCTTTGAGTGTGACGAAGTGTGTATGTGAGAGATGAGGAGGAGACAGCTGGTTGTATGCAGCCATCCAGAAGTAAGACTGAGCTCCAACTGTCCCCTCTGTTGTGGGGCCTTCACTGTACTCCTCACGTAAAAAACCTAAACCCTCAAGTGTCT
>NW_013567694.1:0-275 GCF_000499745.2 Eimeria mitis
TTATTTATTTTATATATTTTATATATTTTATATATTTATTTATTTATTTGTTTATTTGTTTGTGTATTTCTCTGTGAACCGTATTCGTATTAACTTTTGCATAACAAATTCTCTCTCTCTGTCTCTCTCTCTAATTAATAAATTAATTTTTTTTATTTATTTATTTATATTTATTTATTTATTTATATTTATTTATTTATTTATATATTTATTTATTTTATAGGAGCAGCACAGAGCGTGAGGCTCAGTTACTGGGTTTGTTTGTTGACGAGATA
>NW_013567694.1:434-776 GCF_000499745.2 Eimeria mitis
GTGTACGTCAAGGGTTTAGGGTTTAGGGTTTAGGGTTTTCTAGGGTTTAGGGTTTAGGGTTTAGGGTTTAGAGTGTTAACTTATAAATATTTTCACAACAAAGCAAACCACTCACACCTCATGAAAGGGGCGAGAAAGTGGGAGAGTAGAATCCTAGACGGGCTCGCGCAATGTATGTAGGGTTTAGGGTTTAGGGCTTAGGGCTTAGGGTTTTCTAGGGTTTAGGGTTTATGGTTTAGGTTTTTTTAGGGTTTAGCGTGTTACCGCTAACACGGGGGCGTTTGTGATGGTGTGATCCTGTCTTTGTGTGTGTCTCCTTTCTGGTGTATCTGCAGGTCTTCC
>NW_013567694.1:876-1059 GCF_000499745.2 Eimeria mitis
GCCTGCAGCACCAGCAGCAGCAGCAGCAGGAGCAGCAGCAGGCGCAGCAGCAGCAGCAGCAGCAGCACCGAATGCTTCGGGGTGGCTAGGAGCCAAGGCTGCTGTTGTGTTTCTCTCGCGGTGTCACGACAGCTTTCCTCTGACACACAAAAAAGGAGTTGAGCTCATGCGCAGACTTGAAGA
>NW_013567694.1:1159-1237 GCF_000499745.2 Eimeria mitis
CAGCAGGAGCAGCAGCAGCAGCAGCAGCAGCACCGAATGCTTCGGGGTGGCTAGGAGCCAAGGCTGCTGTTGTGTTTC
>NW_013567695.1:0-493 GCF_000499745.2 Eimeria mitis
GCTGCTGCTGCAGCAGACACGACAGGAGCTGCTGCAGCGGCATAGCCACACATCCTCAGACTCCCAACAGCAGCAGCAGCAGCAGCAGCAGCAGCAGAGTGAGCAGCAGGAGATGGGCCTCGAAGCAATCTGCCGCAGGCTGCAGGAGTACCGGCTGAAGCAGCAGCAGCAGCAGCAGCGGGGGCTTCGTCGACTGCCTGCTGCTGTTGCTGCTGCTGCTGATGCTGCAGCAGCAGCAGAAACAGCAGCAGCTCCTGCAGCTGTTTCTAACTTGGGTTTGTTGCGTGCTGCTGCTGGGCTGCAGCAACCATCCTCTAGGCAGCAGAAGCAGCAGCAGCAGCAGCAGAAGCAGCAGCAGCAGCAGCAGCTGGAGACGCATTACGTAGAGACCAGCAGCAGCAGGCGGACACTGCTGGGTGCTGGAGCAACAGCAGCAGCAGCAACAGCAGCAGCAGCAGCAGCAGTTGGCGCTGCTGAGGATCGCTCCTCCTTG
>NW_013567695.1:802-1057 GCF_000499745.2 Eimeria mitis
AGCAGCAGACGAAGAAGCAAAGCAAAGGCAGATGGAGAAGATATTCTGCTGCGTCTCCTGGGGACTGCAGCAGCAGCGAAGCTTCACCTGCTGCTGCTGCTGCTGCTGCTGATGATGATGATGCTGCTGCTGCTGCTGCTGCTGCTCCTCTTGCTGCAGCTGAGAGACATTACTATCTAACCCTCGGCAGACTACGCACAGAGTACCGCCTCTCGCGCCAGTTGCTGCGGTAGCAGCAGCAGCAGCAGCAGCTGC
>NW_013567696.1:0-318 GCF_000499745.2 Eimeria mitis
TCCATGTCTGCTATCTACAGTCTAAAGCCTAGCAGCACGCATACCCAACCCTCCCCATGCGTATGTTTCTGGGGACACACTTCCTGAGCAAACCGTGTCGCCGTCTGGAGGGTTGAGAAGGTTACACTACATCACAAACGCAGATAGATGAGTGCAGAACAGGCACCAAGACCCACGCTACTCACACATGCAGGTCCTCTAGCTCTTTCACAAATAGTGCGTGTACTGCTATCAACAGACTGAGCCGGATTCAATCGGGGCAAGCAAACCAAGTGCAAGTTGACTACCAGCTGCAAAATTGTGAGACAGGCTGCATGG
>NW_013567696.1:555-677 GCF_000499745.2 Eimeria mitis
ATAGTTCTCGGTTATGCACTAGGCACACAATGCGCTAGGGGTTCGGGTTGCCTCCGTGCAAGCACCATGAATATTAACTCAGGTGTGGTGTGTCATCGCCTGTCCTTTGCTGTTCCAATTGT
>NW_013567696.1:918-1057 GCF_000499745.2 Eimeria mitis
GAAATGATGTTTCACTTTTCATGCTCCAGCATCGTAACGTTCCTTGCATGCGCGTATAGGTGCACGTCCGTTCTCATACTTGCTGAAACGCAACAGTCTCCAACGCACCGATAACACGGTTTTTCTTGGCGTGTTTCAG
>NW_013567697.1:0-213 GCF_000499745.2 Eimeria mitis
TTTCCGCCTCGGCTCTATATACAGTGAAACTGGTGGTATCCATGGTATACATAAAGTCTCTATATACTACTCTAGGCGCAAC
This sequence comes from Eimeria mitis, assembly GCF_000499745.2. NCBI lineage: Eukaryota > Apicomplexa > Conoidasida > Eucoccidiorida > Eimeriidae > Eimeria > Eimeria mitis. The sequence continues at coordinate 83 of NW_013567697.1, forward strand.
TAGAAACTTGTATACACTGCAGCGTTCTATCAATGAGAGTTCTACAGTGTAGGATGAGGTGTTCATCGCCGGCAGTCAATTGACTTATATTGTGCGGAGTAAGGATGCAGCTCGTAATACACGTTCTGTTG
>NW_013567697.1:313-680 GCF_000499745.2 Eimeria mitis
AACTCTAAGCGCAACTAGAAACTTGCATACACTGCAGCGTTCTATCAATGAGAGTTCTACAGTATAGGATAAGGTTTTCATCGCCGGCAGTCAATTGACTTATATTGTGCGGAGTAAGGATGCAGCTCGTAATACACGTTCTGTTGTTGCACGAGCTACACCAAATACCATCAGCATGCGCAACACAACAACCCCTGCATGCACTCTCGGGTGTACGTACAACAAGGAGAAGAGAGAAGCGCAGCTGAAACAGAGAAGAGGCCAGCGCCCCATACACTGAGCGGTGTATCCCCACCTCCTCCTGGGGTAGCACTTGTCAATAGAATAAAAAGTTTGTATGTAGGTAGGTGCTACGCAAACCATCTCA
>NW_013567697.1:925-1147 GCF_000499745.2 Eimeria mitis
GTGTACGTTAGTTTTCGTTCGCTGTGCTGTGCGTAGTCATGTACGCTATATATAATAAATATTATATATGACGCATTGACGGAGAGAACGGCAATTGAAAAAACTGCCCCACATTTGCACCTCCTCCTCCTTGCACCTGCTGCCTGACCACTTGCTCTGCTCCTTCAGTTGCGAGCCAGTACCCTGCAGCAACAACAACAAAAAAATAAATCAACGGATATA
>NW_013567698.1:2289-2459 GCF_000499745.2 Eimeria mitis
GTCTGGGAGGTCTTGTGTTTCTGCTGCTCCACCGGGGCCGACTAAACCCCCAAACTGCTGCAGCAGCCCCCGCAGCGACGGCGGTAAACCCGACATCTTCCTGCTGCTGCTGCTGGCTTGTGCTACTGAAAAGGGTTTTAAAGAAAATGAAAGCAGCAGCTGTTGCTGCT
>NW_013567698.1:2640-2905 GCF_000499745.2 Eimeria mitis
CTCCTGCTGCTGCTGCTGTTGCTGCTGCTGCTGCTGCTGCTGCTGCTGTAGGGGGGCACGTGCGTGTATCCGCAAGCAGCACGAAATTTTTAATGGCTTTTGCTGCTGCGAGTAAGGATTAGCTGCGGCTCAGGTGCAGCAGCAGCAGCAGCAGCAGCAGCAACTGCAGCAGCAGCAGCAGCAGCAGCAGCAATGCCTGCTGCTGGCTTGTGCTACTGAAAAGGGTTTTAAAGAAAATGAAAGCAGCAGCTGTTGCTGCTGCTGT
>NW_013567698.1:4335-4743 GCF_000499745.2 Eimeria mitis
GCTGCTGTTGCTGCTGCTGCAGATGATCCTGCATATGATGCAGCAGCAGCTGTACCAGCAGCAGCGGCGGTACTGCAGCGAACAGCAACAGCAGCAGCAGCAGCAACGGCACCAGCAGCAGCAATAGCAGCAGCAACAGCAGCAGCAGCAGCAGCAGCAGCAGCAGCTGCTGCTGCTGCTGCCTGTTGAGGCCATCATGGCTACGGCTCTGCTGCAGCGAGGATTGTGTGGGGTCCTGCAGCCACGGGGTGTATATGCACATCGCTGCTGCAGCAGCGCGGATGCAGCAGCAGCAGCAGCAGCTGCTGCTGCAGCAACAACTGCAGCAGCAAGCCGCTGCAGCAGCAGCAGCAGCAGCAGCAATAGCACTTGCTTCAGTTCCTTCTCTTCTGCGGCCAAGTGCAGACG
>NW_013567698.1:4843-5590 GCF_000499745.2 Eimeria mitis
GCAGCAATAGCACTTGCTTCAGTTCCTTCTCTTCTGCGGCCAAGTGCAGACGAAACCCCTCAGAGGTGACGGCAGCAGCAGCAGCAACAGCAGCTGCAGCAGCAGCAGCAGCAGCAGCAGCAGCAGCAGCTCCATCACTCGCTGCTTGTAGCGCTCAGGCCCTACCCACCAGCATCAGCAACAGCAGCAGCAGCAACAGCAACAGCAGCAGCAGCAGCTGCTGCAGCAGGAACTGCACGCGTGCGGAGGCAGCAGCAATAGGGAGAGAATTGCGCTGCACAATGGAGCGCCTGCTGCAGCTGCAGCAGCAGCAGCAGCAGCAGCAGCAGCAGAAGCAGCAGCAGCAACAACAACAGCAACAGCTGCAGCAGCAGCAACAGCAGCAGCAGCAGCAGCAGCAGCAAGTAACACCTGATGAGCTGCAGTCGTTGTGGCGCTCCTGCTTCCGTCTGCTGCAGATGCTGCTGCTGCGGCAGCGCGAGTTGCTGCGGGCGCAGCACCAGCAGCAGAAGCAGCAGCAGCCGCAGCAGCAGCAGCAGCAGCAGCAGCAGCAGCAGCAGCAGCAGATGGTGCTGTGTTTGTCAGATGTAGCAGCAATGCTTCGCTTAATAGTGCAACAGCAAAACTGCGTTCCCCCCCTCAGCCTCCTCAACGCAGCAAGAGCCACACTTGCTGCATTCCCTGCTGCTGCTGCTGCTGCTGCTGCTGCTGCTGCTGCTGCTGCTGCTGCTGCTGCTGCTGCTGCTG
>NW_013567698.1:9378-9632 GCF_000499745.2 Eimeria mitis
GAAGATAAGGAGACACAGGCGCTAGGGAACCTGCTGCTTTGCTGCCAGTTTATAAAAGGCAAATCCATCTGTCTCCTCGGTAGTGCAGCAGATGCAAGCAGCGGCACTGCAGCAGCAGCAGCAGCAGCAGCAGCAGCGGGAGCAGCAGCAGCAGTACCTGCTGCTGCTGCTGCTGCTGCTGCTGCTGCAGCAGGAGACCCTGTAGCTGTGCTGTCGAGGCTGCTGCAGCAGCAACACTTCCCCAGGGTTTCTAT
>NW_013567698.1:9732-10388 GCF_000499745.2 Eimeria mitis
GAGACCCTGTAGCTGTGCTGTCGAGGCTGCTGCAGCAGCAACACTTCCCCAGGGTTTCTATTCTCAGTCAAGGCTTCGAAGGTGAGAACTTTGCTGCTGCTGCTGCTGCTGCTGCTGCTGCTGCTGCACATGCTGCTGCTGCTGTTGCTGTTGCTGCTGCTGTACGTGCTGCTGTTGCTGCTGTTGCGGCAGCAGCAGCCACAGCGTGTTGCAGGATGTGTGAAGGCCATTTGCAGCAGTTTACCATTTCTCTTTCTGCTGCTGCTGCTGTTGCTGCTGCTGCTGTTGCTGCTGCTGCTGCTGCTGCTGTTGCTGCTGCTGCTGCTGCTGTTGCTGCTGCTGCTGCTGCTGGTGCTGCTGCAGGGCTGTGCAAGGCGCTGGATGCGAACCACCTGTCTCCCCATTTGTTGGTAGAGGAGGGGGGGCAGCAGCAGATGAAGGGGGGGGGCGGAGCAGCAGCAGCAGCAGCAGCAGCAGCAGCAACAGCAGCAACAATAAAGAGCTGGAAAGAGAAAGCAAGAGAAGCAGCAGCAAAGCTGGTGACGTCCTCAGCAGAACATAGGCAGCAAATCACATCCACTTGGTACTGCTGCTGCTGCTGCTGCTGCTGCTGCTGCTGTTGCTGCTGCTGCTGCTGCTGCTGCTGTTGTTGCTGC
>NW_013567698.1:13250-13505 GCF_000499745.2 Eimeria mitis
TTGAGTTTATATTTATATTGTCTTTTGGGGTGTATACGCAGCAGCAGAAGGGCCCCCGCTGCCGCTGATAGAGACAGAACACCTGCAAGCAGCAGGAGGAGATATGCTGCAGATGCTGCAGCAGTATAGAGCCTTTATAGAGGTATTTATATATTTATATTTATTTTTATTTTTTTTTATATTTATGTTTATTTATATTAATTTATATATTAATTAATTTATTAATTTATTAGTTTATATAAATATATTTATATT
>NW_013567698.1:13691-13984 GCF_000499745.2 Eimeria mitis
TCCTTTTGTCTCATTTTTATTTTTTTTATTTCTTTCGTTTTCTTTTTGTCTCCTTTTGTCTCCTTTTTGTTTTGTTTATATATACATCTATATATATATATATATATATGTATATAATTATATATTTTTTTTATTTTTTTATTTTTATTTTTTTTTATTTTTTTTTTTTAGGTATTTGAAGCAATAAAGCTGCGACGGGGGGGCAGCCGCAGCGGGTGGAGTTTGCTGCTGCTGCTGCTGCTGCTGCTGCTGTCTCTGCACTGTTTCTTGTTTTTTCTGTTTGCTGCTGCTAC
>NW_013567699.1:0-222 GCF_000499745.2 Eimeria mitis
TATATATATATATATATATATATATATATATATATATATATATATATATATATATATATATATGCATGCAGCTAGGCTGCCTACGCAGTTCGAGTGTATCGGCAGCTTGGGGTGTCTACGCAGCTGCGGTTTATAAGAAACACCTGAAGCTGCCTATACACCTCAAGGTGTATAGGCAGCTTCAGGTGTATAGGCAGCTTCAGGTGTATAGAGATGTTGGGG
>NW_013567699.1:289-604 GCF_000499745.2 Eimeria mitis
TGTCTACGCAGCTTGGGGTGTATACGCGGCCTGCGGTGTATAGGCAGTTTGGGGTGTATAGGCAGCTTGAGGTGTACAGTGGGGTGTATACGCAACTTGCGGTGTACAGGCAGCTTGGGGTGTACAGGCAGCCTGTTGTCTACACGCAGCCTGGGGTGTATATATGCAGCCTGGGGTGTATATGCAGCCTGCGGTGTATATATGCAGCCTGGGGTATATATGCAGCCTGGGGTGTATAGGCAGCCTGGGGTGTATAGGCAGCTTGGGGTGTATAGGCAGCTTGGGGTGTATAGGCAGCTTGGGGTGTATAGGCAG
>NW_013567699.1:714-1056 GCF_000499745.2 Eimeria mitis
GCCCATTTGGACTGAATAGTATTTTTTTTTTGGTGAAAGTCTGCAGCAAATGCTGCAGCGAGAAGACCGAGAAAAGCCAGCAACAAAGAAGAGTAAGGAAACGTTGACGAGAGAGTATCGAAACCCTAAAAAAAAAAATAAATAAATAAAATAAATAAAATAAATAAATAAAATAAAATAAAATAATATATAATTATTTATAAAATAGAATTAAAATAAATTAAATTAAAATAAAGAATAAAAAAAACTGAAAACGAAACGTTGACGAGAGAGTAGCGAAACCCTACACAAAAAAAAAAAAAGTATTTTAATAAAATAAAATAAATAAAATAAATAAAATAA
>NW_013567700.1:0-298 GCF_000499745.2 Eimeria mitis
ATTTATATATTTATATTTATATATTTATGTATATATATATATATATATATATTTGTTTTGTTTGTTTTGTTTGTTTTGTTTGTTTTTTTGTTTGTTTATGTTTGGTTGTATCTAGATAGCTAGCTAAATATCTCCCTAGCTAGCTAGCTAGCTCCCTGGCTATCTAGCTAGCCAGCTAGCTAGCTAGCTAGCTAGGATAGGATGTAGCTAGCTAGGTAGCTAGCTAGCTACCTAGCTAGCTACATCCTTAGCTAGCTAGCTATATCCCCAGCTATCTATCCATCTATCTAGCTAGCTA
>NW_013567700.1:514-695 GCF_000499745.2 Eimeria mitis
TACCCCAAAAGGATAGACTTTCTTTATAGAATCCTAAAAATAAATAAATAAATAAATATAAATAAATATATATAAATATATTATATTTATTTATTTATATGTTTATTTATATTTATTTATTTGTATTTATTTTCATTTATTTATATTTATTTTTATTTATTTATATTTATTTTTATTTATT
>NW_013567700.1:795-1146 GCF_000499745.2 Eimeria mitis
AACTACTCTATCGAATCCTAATAAATAATAAATAAATAAACAAATATAGATAAATATAAATAAATAAATATAAATAAATAAATAAATATAAATAAATATAAATATATAAAAATAAATAAATAAATACAAGCCAATATATAAACGGGGCACTTCTATCGGATCACTCAATACTGCAGCAGCAGCAGCAGCAGCACAACATGCAGCAGCAGCAGCAGCAGCAGCAGCAGCAGCAGCAGCAGCAGAAGCAGCAGAAGCAGCAGCAACAACAACAACAACACAAGCAGCAGCAGCAGCAGCAACAACAACAACAACACAAGCAGCAGCAGCAGCAGCAACACAAGCAGCAGCAGC
>NW_013567701.1:0-653 GCF_000499745.2 Eimeria mitis
GTTTAGATCGGCTCAAAACTGTCGCTAAGCGTCATATGCTCGACAGGTTTATTTTTTTGCTGCTGCTGCACGCAGGTATCTATGACTCTGCTGTAACCATTTATTTGTTTCTATTTGTGACGCCCGGCAGCAACGCAAGCAGAATTCTCTAAACCCTAAACCCTAAACCCTAAACCCTAAACCCCAAGCCCTAAACCCTAAACCCTAAACCCTAAACCCTCGTAGCCATATAAATGTAGGATTCGACGGAGTTTATAATACAAACAAAATTATAATAAGAAGCAACTAAAGTACCCCCCAACAAGCTCTGAAACCCTAGTAACCCTAAACCCTAAACCCTAAACCCTAAACCCTAAACCCTAAACCCTGATAGCGTTACGGCTTCCATACAGGAGGGTTTAGGGTCTGAGTCAATATTAGGGTTTAGGGTTTAGCTAGGGTTTAGGGTTTAGGGTACGCTCATTAGTTTAGGGTTTACGGAAGAAGTGAAATTCAAAAGGGGTTTTCCTTGCCCACGACAAACCCTAAACCCTAAACCCTAAACCCTAAACCCTAAACCCTAAACCCTAAACCCTGAGGGTTTAGGGTTTAGGGTTTAGGGTTTAGCTTCAGATGTATGCTGCAGTACATGCAGCTACTTGCGAAGGAAAGAA
>NW_013567701.1:816-1056 GCF_000499745.2 Eimeria mitis
CTTATGATTCGTTGGCGAAGCAATTGGCCACCTGCTGCAGTTGCTGCTGCTCATGCTGCAGCAGAAGCAGCAGCAGCAGCAAATGATGCTACTGACAGCTGCTGCTGCTGCTGCTGCTGCTGCTGCTGCTGCTGCTGCTGCTGCTCGTTCCGGCGTGTATTGTTGTCAGTGGATGCCGATGTATATAAGTGCTGCTACTGCTGCTACTAGAACAAACTACTACTACTCCTGCTGCTGCTG
>NW_013567702.1:0-1000 GCF_000499745.2 Eimeria mitis
TTTTTTTTTTTTTTTTTGTAGGAACGATCCGCCAATTCGATCAGCGGGAGCCGCACGTCTGCGGCAGGAGAGATTGCCGCAACGTGAGACCCTAAACCCTAAACCCTAAACCCTAAACCCTAAACCCTAAACCCTAGAAAGCAATATCTAAGAATATATAATAACCCTAAATAGATATACTGAAGTCAAGAGTAGAAACAGCTGTATGCAGCAACAAAAAACTTTTTTTTTTATTTTTTTTTTTATCATATATTTTAGGGTTTAGGGTTTAGGGTTTAGGGTTTAGGGTTTAGGGTTTAGGGTTTAGGGTTTACGCAGGTGTTGATATCTCTCTCTTCTGCTTCATCTAAGAGGTCCATTGGTCGCCGCCCCCAGGACCGCTTTCTCGCTCGTGCTGCTGCAGCAGTTGCTGCTGCTTCTGCTGCAGCACAGGAGCAGCAGCAGCAGCAGCTGCTGACGAGGGGGGCGTTGAGGCGTGGGGGGCCTGGCGCTGCTGCTGCTGCTGCTGCTGCTGCTGCTGCTGCAGCTGCAACAGCAGGAACGCCGTCAATAGCAACACCACAAGCAGCAGCAGCAACAGCAACAGCAGCAGCAGCAGATACAGCAGCAGCAGCAGCAGCAGCAGCAAGTCACAGAAGCAGAACTAGAAGGAGGTTTTCTCGCGCGTCTGCAGCAGCAGCACCAGCAGCAGCAGCAGGACAACGATCAACAGCAGCAGCAGCAGCAACAGCAGCAGCAGCAGCAGCAGGAGATATAGCAGCAAGAAGGCTGCAACTGTATAATATACAAAGACAGGATGGTGGTGTTCTCTCTGTTGATCGTTTGCTGCTGCAGCAGGCATTCTATGAATCCTCCTGGCTGCGGAGACGCACCCAGGACGCAGAGGTATCGAGGGTTTAGGGTTTAGGGTTTAGGGTTTAGGGTTTAGGGGTTTAGGGGTTTAGGTATATCTATCTATCTACCTCTATATATATATATATATATATATATATATATATAT
>NW_013567702.1:2660-2869 GCF_000499745.2 Eimeria mitis
GCTGGGGTAGGGACAGCAGCAGCAGCAGATACTTATGCTGCTGCTGCTGTAGAACACGCGCATGCACTTGCTCGTCTTGGATTCACTCACAGCAGCAGCAGCAACAGCAGCAGCAGCAGCAGCAGCAGCAGCAGCAACGGCTGCTGCTGCTGCTACTGCAGCAGAACAGATGAACCCAGCACTACTTGTGGTGTCTCTGAGCAGCAAAT
>NW_013567702.1:6547-6672 GCF_000499745.2 Eimeria mitis
GAGGGGGGAGGGAGACAAAAGAGACAGCGGGTTTTGTCTCCAGTGCAGAGAGACACAGCAGCAGCGCCAAACGCAGGAGAGAGTTCTTCTTCTTCGTCAGCAGCAGCAGCAGCAGCAGAAGCAGC
>NW_013567702.1:7090-7703 GCF_000499745.2 Eimeria mitis
CCTGCTGCTGCTGCTGCTGCTGCTGCTGCTGCTGCTGCAGAAACAGCAGCAGGTGAAGCAGCAACAGCAGCAGCAGCAGCAGCGCCAAACGCAGGAGAGAGTTCTTCTTCTTCGTCAGCAGCAGCAGCAGCAGCAGAAGCAGCAGCAGCAGCAACTTCTTCAGCAGATCCAGTTGCAGCAGCAGATGCTGCAGCAGCAGCAGCAGCAGCAGGTGCTGCTGCTGCTGCTGAGCTGCTGCAGCAGCAGCCGCATCGTTTGTATTCTCTCGCTCCACAAAGAGCAGCAGCAGAACAACCAGCAGCAGCAGCAGCAGGTGCTGCTGCAGCAGAGTCACCAGCAGCAGCAGGGGGGGATGGAACAGCAACGTCAGCAGCAGCAGCAGCAGCAGCAGCAGCAACAGCAACAGCAGCAACAGCAGCAGCAGGAGAATCCGAAGCAGAACGACTCCGTGCGTTTTTAGCTGCGCCTGAGCCTGCTGCTGCCTGCGGTGCTGTCCCCAGCAGCAGCAGCAGCAGCAGCAGCAGCAGCAGCAGCAAGTTGCTGCAGCTGCTGCAGCAGGACGGGGAGGACAGCAGCAGCAGCAGCAGCAGCAGCAGCAGCAGCAGCAGCAGCA
>NW_013567702.1:8170-8542 GCF_000499745.2 Eimeria mitis
GTGGCAGCAGCAGCAGCAGCAGAAGCAGCAGCATCAGCAGCAGCAGCAGCAGAAGCAGAAGCAGCAGCATCAGCAGCAGCAGCAGCAGAGACAACAGACACAGCAGCGATGATGAAGACGATGAGGGGCCTCGCTCCATGTCTTGGTTAGATGCTCTTGACGTGAGGGTTTAGGGTTTAGGGTTTAGGGTTTAGGGTTTAGGGTTTAGGTTGCTTATCTCCTGCTGCTGCTGCTGCTGCTGCTGCTGTTGCTTCATCTGCTGTTCCTGCTGTTGCTCCTTATCTGCTGCTTCTGCTGCTGCTGCTGCTGCTTCTAGTTGTGCTGCTTTTCTGCTGCTGCTGCTGCTGCTGCTGCTCCTACATGTGCTGCTTA
>NW_013567702.1:8570-8831 GCF_000499745.2 Eimeria mitis
CCTACATGTGCTGCTTATCTCCCGCATCTGCATCTGCTGCTGCTGCTGCATCTGCTGCTGCTGCTGCTGCTGCTGCTGCTGCTGCTGCAGGACCTGGCTGTGTGTGAGGGTAGCTGGCGGTGCGGGGGCGTGAAGGCTCAATGGGAGTCTTTGCTTGACGCCAATTGGCGGCCCCAGTGTGAACTCGGCAGGTATAAACCCTAAACCCTAAACCCTAAACCCTAATAAACCCTTGATGAGTTATATATATATATATATATA
>NW_013567702.1:8853-9051 GCF_000499745.2 Eimeria mitis
TATGAGTTATTTTATATTGTATAGAAATTTACATATAAGCAAAAACAAAAAAATATATAGTATAAACAAAAACCAAAAAAATTTAGATTATACATAAATATCAACAAAAGCAGAAACAAAAAATATTATATGATATATAAACAGGGACAAGTATATATATATATATATATATATATATAGAAACGAAGACACAAATAA
>NW_013567702.1:9151-9366 GCF_000499745.2 Eimeria mitis
AACGAAGACACAAATAAATATAAAATTACAAACAAAGACAAATACAAATATAAATATATATTTAGCAAACATATAAAGCTAAAAACAAATAAATGTACAGATAAGAAATATATAAAAAAACAAACAAAAAAATATAAAGACGAAGCCAAAGAAAAAAAAAAAAAAAAAAAAAAAAAAAAAAAAAAAAAAAAAAAAAAAAAAAAAAAAAAAAAAAA
>NW_013567702.1:12865-13405 GCF_000499745.2 Eimeria mitis
TAAATATAAAGAAAATAATAAACTAAATATAAAGAAAATAAAAAACTAAAGACGAAGAAATAAAAAACTAAATATAAAGAAAATAATGAACTACAGACAAAGAAAATAAAAAGCCAAAGACAAAGAAAATAAGAAACAAAAGACAAGGAAAAAAAAGTAAAGACAAAAAAAGAATAAACTAAAGACAAAGAAAATACAAAACTAAAGAAAAAAAAAATAATACAAAAAATATACAGAAAATAATAAACTAAAGACAAAGGAAATAAAAAACAAAATATAAAGAACATATTATATAAATATATTTTATATTTAGCTCTTAATCGAAAGGCTAAGACAAGGCCTCCTCAATCTATCACCGCTAGCTAGCTACGATAGCTAGCTAGCCAGCTAGCTAGCTAGCTAGCTAGCTAGCTGGCGACCACAACTAGCTAGCCAGCGAGCATATCTAGCTAGCTAGCTAGCATAGCTAGCTAGCTAGCTAGCTAGCCACCATAGCTAGCTATCTAACTATCTAGCTGGTTCGGTGGTTATCTACCTACA
>NW_013567703.1:0-493 GCF_000499745.2 Eimeria mitis
GTCAAACGAAGCAGCACATGAGGACGCTTCATAGGCTCTGCTGCTGCTGCTGCTGCTGCTGCTGCTGCTGGTGTTGCTGCTGCTGCTGCTGCTGCTGGTGCCGCTAGTGTTGCTCCTGCTGCTGCTGCTGGTGCTGCTGCTCCTGCTGCTGCTGCTGGTGGTGCTTCTATTTCTGGTGCTGCTGGTGTTCCTGTTGTTGCTGCTGCTGCTGCTGCATCTGCTTCTCTTGCTGCTGCTGCTGCTGCTGGTGCTGCTGCTGCTGCTGGTGCTGCTGCTGGTGCTGCTGCTGCTACTGGCTGTATCCCGTTCGACCACAGCTGCAGCAGCTGTTTATTCTCTTCTTGGTGCTGCTGCTGCTGTTTTTCTTCTGCTGCTTGCTGCTGTTGTTGCGGTTTTCCTTCTAGTTGTTGCTGCTGCTGCTGCTGCTGCTGCTGTTCCTGCTGCTGCTGTTGCGGCGGGGCAGCAGCAGCAGCAGCTGTTGCTGCCGATCGAG
>NW_013567703.1:536-1056 GCF_000499745.2 Eimeria mitis
CTGCTGCTGCTGCTGCATCTACAGTTGCTTTTGCTGCTGCATCTGTTGCTGTTGCTGCTGCTGCATCTGCATCTGCTGCCGCTGCTGCAGCAGCTGCTGCTGCTGTATCTGCTGCTGCTGCTGCTGTATCTGCTGCTGCTGCTGCTGCTGCACAGGTCGCCTCAGGCCCTCCTTCGAATGAACCCGAAGCAGCTGCGTGCGCTGCCTGCAGCAGCAATCGCTGCTGCTGCTGCTGCTGGTGCTGCTGCTGCTGCTGCTGCAGCTGCTGCCGCAGGGTATACGAAGGTTGTCTTGCTGATGCAACGACAGCAGCAACTTGCTGCTGCTGCTGCTGCTGCTGCTGCTGGCGAAAGGGGAGAGCTGCTGCTGCTCCTGCAGCAGCAGGCCCCCCCATAAATAGAAGAGGGTGACGCAGCAGCTGCCGCTGCTGCTGCTGCTGCTGCTGCTGCTGCGGCAGCAGCAGCAGCTGTCTGCTGCAGTAAGCTGTTCTGCTCCCTGAAGCCGGCTGTGCAGCAGCAAA
>NW_013567704.1:0-633 GCF_000499745.2 Eimeria mitis
CTGAAACGCAGTTTATCGTTTTCTGTTTTGTTTGAATCAAAAGACCCAGAAGATGAATCCCTAACTAAAAGACACAAACAAATAAAAATAAATAAATAAACAAAATAAAATAAAATAAATATATAAATAAATATATAAATAAATAATAAATTAGTTATTTAATTAATTAATAAATAAAAAGAGAAACTAATTATAAAATATAAAATAAATAATTTTTCTTTTTAATTAATAAATAAATCAACAGCAGCAGACAAACAACCAAAAAACAGCAGCAACAGCAGCAGCAGCAGCAACAGCAACAGCAACAACAACAGCACCATCATCATCATCAGCAGCAGCAGCACCAGCACCATTACCATCATTATCATCATCATCAGCAGCAGCAACAGCAACAGCAGCATCAGCATCATCATCATCAGCAGCAACAGCAGCACCACCACCATCATCATCAGCAGCAGCAGCAGCAGCAGCAGCAGCAGCAGCAGCAGCAGCAGCAGCAGCAGGAGCAGCAAACCATACTGATAGATCTGATATCTTGTCTGGCATCCATCAATTCTTTAACCGTCGGAAAAGAAACACAAAAGAAATCTCTCTTTGGTTGCCACCGAGAAGAAAAAGAAAAAGAAGAAAAAG
>NW_013567705.1:0-218 GCF_000499745.2 Eimeria mitis
TTTATTTTATTTTATTTTATTTTATTTTATTTTATTTTATTTTATTTTATTTTATTTTATTTTATTTAGGTTTATACGTGGGTGGGTGGGTACCGGAAGAAGAAGTGCTGCCGGTTGCTGCAGCAGCAAAAGAGGGGCAGCAGCACCACGACCTGCTGGAGGTATCGGACCCCCGCCACAACCACCACCTAGCAAGGGGCCCCTCAGCTGACTCTTCT
>NW_013567705.1:322-687 GCF_000499745.2 Eimeria mitis
CTAGGGGGCCCCTCAGGCAGCCCCCATGGAGCCTTGACTGGCAGCCCACGTGGGGGCCCCCCTGGGGGGCCCCCTACTGTGGGGGGCCCCCTGGGGGCCCCCCCACTCGGGGGTACAGTTGGGGGCCGAGGGGGGGCTGAGGGTTTACAGGGAAGAGGCAGAGAAAAAGAAACAGAAAATAATTTAGGAGAGAAGACAGTTCATCAGGTCAGGAGGAGAGTATCACCGTCACAAACAAAAGCTAAAGGGTTGCATCAAAGGTAAGGGTTTAGGGTTTAGGGTTTAGGGTTTAGGGTTTTAGGGTTTAGGGTTTAGGGTTTTTAGGGTTTAGGGTTTAGGGTTTAGGGTTTTGTTGGAGCATCGGC
>NW_013567705.1:721-1053 GCF_000499745.2 Eimeria mitis
ATGCTGCTTTTGTTGCTGCTACTGTTACTACTAATACTGCTGCTGCTGCTGTTGCTGCTGCTGCTGCTGCTGCTGTTGCTGCTGCTGCTGCTGCTGCTGCTGTTGCTGCTGTATATATTGGGCCGCGTGTTGTATATGAAGCAAAACTATTGCTACTGCTGCTGCTGCTGCTGCTGTTGCTGCTGTTGCTGCTGCTGCTGCTGCTGCTGCTGCTGCAATGACTCCTCCTGCCACAACCACAACTGCTATTCTTCCCGTTTCTCTTCCTGCTGCTCCTACTACTACTACTACTGCTGCTGCTGCTGCTGCTGCTGCTGCTGCTGCTGCTGCTG
>NW_013567706.1:0-32343 GCF_000499745.2 Eimeria mitis
CAAGCTCGATTGACTGCCCACCTCACCTGCAAGCTCTTTGTAAGAAGCTCCTCTGACGGTTCAAGTAATAATTGTTCTGCTGCTTCTTTCAAAAACGGTCGTAGAGACTGCTCCGACTCGGCTGCCGCAAGGTCGTCCTCATCAAAAACATCTTTCAATATTTCCTCGAATATTAGCTTGTCTGTGGGGTGAAGTTTTGGAATATTTGTCAGTCGCAAGGCCTTGCAAAGTGTCATTGCCTCAAGCCGAGTTGCAACGTCTTCGCTGTGAAAACTGGTTTTTCTTGCAGGGCTAGGGGCATCCTCTGTCGATGGCTTAAGCTGTTGGAGAAATAGGTGCTTTGCTGTATTCAAGACGGCAACAGCGGCCCGCATGCCAAAGTCATAATGGCCGCGTCGCGCAAGCTGCTCGGATGCTAACTGGAGACAAGTGACCATCTGCACCACGTAGTAATGGACAGAACAGGGCGTTTAAGTTAACAGGCATTCTGTAAGAATTCCAACGCATAAGGCTCTTCGTTGAGTTGAGATGAACTGATAGGCAAAACCNACAGGCATTCTGTAAGAATTCCAACGCATAAGGCTCTTCGTTGAGTTGAGATGAACTGATAGGCAAAACCTCAGGACCTTCTGCAGCGCTTGGTAACAACGAATGGCAGTGCCTAGGGGTGTGCACTACCACGGCTGGAGTACTTGGATACCTTCTTTGAAAGCTTGAAGGCATCCTGAAAGCCGCTACAGTATAACATGACTTCTGCAATCAGTGCAGCATCAGGGACCATCATCGTGCAAGGACGAAACAGGGCCTATAGAGAATAACGTCGTAGAAAGCATATGTCCGACAGGCGTGCTGGTTTAACCGCTTGATATAGCTAGTTGCGCATCATTGAAAACTTCATTGTTCAGAAGCACAGTGGCAAAAATGCAAACGTGGGTAGCTTGAGACAGATTTGCTCCGTTTGCTTACCTTCAGCGTATCTGGCAGGATTGAACGGCCAGCATATCCAGGGTTCATAGTGATATTGATTGCGCAAGTTGGATTAAGCTGAAGATCCGTGTCTTCAAAGACGAACGTTATGGCTTTTCGTCTTATAGCTTGTTGGATAGCTGATATCTGCAGTGCAACTATAGACAAGACGTCCAGCTGAAGCCTATTAAATTCGTCAAAACAACACCAGCCGCCACTTGCTGCAAGGCCCTTAAGCAACGCCGCCATCGCCGCGGCATCTAGACCCTCGCTGCAGTTGAAAACAAGACAGGGCTTTCCTGCAGCCTTTGCAAGGTCCTTAGTTGTCTCCGTCTTCCCCGTTCCAGCCGGACCCTCAGGTGCGCCTCCATACTGGAAGTGCAGTGCCGTCATTAGTGTGCGGTAACAGCGGTCTGTAAGGGGTGTTACCACCAAACGGTCTGGGCTCCGTAGCAATTCGAAGCCATAGCATAGACAACTCTCTACCATAGAAAGCTGCAGGCTACCGAAGTTCCCACGCGCTACGCCTTTATTGGGTCCTCTTCCCCCCACAAGGAATCCTGCAGACCCAGCTCCGCCACCCAACTGGTGTGCAGCAGGAGTCCAGTAGCTGCGGAGGTGAGAGATCCATTCAAACTGCGTTATGTGGGTCGTTTTCGCTTGCACCAACTCCTCCGTCACATCACGACAGTGCACATCTAGTGTTAACAGGGTTGCTAGAGCCGAGCGACTCATGGGGCTTAGTGGCCCTCTGACAGCCTGGACTACCTGCAGGAAGGCGCAGGCAGTCCCAAAAGAGGTAGCTTATCTTTTTGCCTCCAACAGAAACGCTGCTCGTAACAGATATATGATAAGCGCGTAAGGGACACACCTGTTGAAGCTGATGTTGCAGGTCCTTGACCAGATGAGGCAGCTGGTGCTGTAGGATTGCTGTCTCTACTTGGGCAGTCCAGCAGCAGTGCGCTATGGCGAGAGCTGCCTGGGCACATGCACATATTTCCGTTGTCCATACAAGCCGGCTTGGGGCTGAAGGGAACTCTTCCCATGCTTTCTGCATTGCCTGTTGGAGAGCCGCGCACATTTCGCGTTCGATCTGCAGAAACGCAAAAGGAAACGGCATGCACAGTCACCTCACCTAATGATACTTTTCATAGCAGCAAACGGAAACCGCTTGTCTGGTGCGAGAGAAGTTAGACAGCTCTGAAGTAATGCTAGTGTCCACGTTAAGTGATTGCGAAGCAGCTTTCTGCGCTAAGCCCTAAGTAGACAAAGAGTGCGACTCTTAATCGCCTCAGTGCTTATCAAGCTTACGGATAAGAATATGTCTTCGATACTAGCTGACTGTCCGTCCTTTACCAGCCGAACTGATGCCAACAGAGGAAGGGCCTCCTCTCTGTGCGAGAATATAGTGTTCGCTTCCTTGGTGTCCTTATCGAAGTTCAACGAATGAATGCCCTCGAAGCACTTTTGGACGTGGGGCGCAAGCGCTTCGGCATGGCTAGCGCCTGCTAAAAGCTGAACAAGCTCCTCGTTGGATAAAAAGAAAAACCGCGGGAATGCGAGCCGCTTTTTCTCCAAAAAGTCGTTAAGCCCCCTCACTACTAATTGCATGTCACTGCAAGCTGAACGCAACTTTTGAGGTAGTTCTTCAAGCTCAACCAGATCTAGCAAATTCGCATTGTCGTCAAGCCGCCCAATGACTTCCTCCTTCCACAGGATGCCCACAGCGCTGAGCAGTTGGGCTTCCTTAGCAAGCTGCTGCTGCATTTCCGGGTAGTCGAAAATTGGTGTCAAATACACCCACGACACCTGGCAAGCTTCCAAAAGGCTACATAAGGTTTCGAGGTCGCTTAGCTTCCGAAGCCATTCACGTGCCTGCACCTCTACGCCACCAACAAGCTGGGAAGCCTGCAAACTTTGCACGCTGGCTTGGTGCTCTTCTATCAAAGAGTTGACTGCATCAAAGCCTTTGAGCATTTTCCGGCCCAACGCCTCATTACCAAGATTCACTAATTCCATGCGCAGGGCTCGCCATGCTCCCCTCATCTTTTGGAAGCAAGCTTTTGTGCGGAATTCCCGCATTGCAGAAGAACCAATGACTTCAACAGCTTGTGTGGCTTCCGGCAATCCTTTTTGGAGGAGGGTGTTGAGTGATATGGCTTGCTCCTCTCCAGATGCTTCGACGTTCAGTCTCGCAGCGAGTTCCTGCCAATGCTTTGCCTGAAACGATGGGTGCGTCAGCGTTTTCATCAGGGGCAGCATCTTCTGAAAGGAGGCGATAGCTTGAAGGAGTTTGTCGCATGCCTGCAGAGGCTCGACCGATCGGAAAACGCCGGCCACCCTTCGTGTAGATGAGGCCACTTGCCGCCACTGCTGCAGTTTTTCTTCCACTTCGTCACAGTCCAGATGAGATAATGAAGCGGCTTGCCATTCTTCTCGACTCTTTATGAAGTTGCTCGCAGCGGTCCAAAGCTACAAGAAACACATCACATCACATACCAGCGTCGTTCTAACATCTCGAAAAGCCATGAAAAGTGCCGGAGACTAAATTCACTAGGCGGTGGAATGGCGGCAAATCAGACTGGAGACGCTCAGACAATACGACTAGAGCATTTACGATGAGATGCGAATGAGGGACTCGATGCAGCTAACTCTCTAGCGTACATCATTGAGCCGGTCAAAGACGACGCAAACGCCTTCAAGCTCTTCAAACTCCGACGCCTCAAGACCGAAGAGTCCTTCAGCTTTGCGCAAGTTATCGACTTCCAATCGAGCGGCTTGAACTCGCTGGCTCAGTTTCTCCAAAACTGGTAAATATTCGGCGGATTCTTCTACATGCTTGAACATGGTAGCTGCTGTGTCCACTTCAACACGCAATTCCTCAGATTCGAGTTGCAAATGTTGAGCGCTTACTTGCCGCCTCGCTTCGAGCTGCATTCACAGGAGTTTAAGGAAGGAGAAAGAAAGTTTGTCTATCCCCGTTTCGCAGAATCCTTGATTCAACGAGCTCTTTGCAGTTTCCACTGAATATTAAATGCAGTGGGCGAGCACTTCACTAAGTAAATGATGGTTTCTCGTTCCGGCCGCTTTCGGCATTCTGCTGATTGTGGGGTGCAGAGGTCAAATCGCGCTTATCCCCGGGAGTTTTGATAGGCATAATCAATGGGCCTTACTCTTTCTTTTGCTAAATCAAGGATGCCATTTGTCTCACAGAGGGCCATCTTAAGCCTCATTGGGCAACAGTCGAGTTCAAAGGCCTGCTTCTGCACCCTTAAAGAAGCAAAGACAAAATGCTCTTCAAGGAGTGCTATCAGATTAGCGAGACGTTGACCTCTAGTAATCAAAGGGGCTGTATCCTGATGAACAACAGCCAGATACTTCTTCAGTTCAATCAACTCTTGCTCGTTCGTTGGCACCAGTGAGGCCTTCGCTAATGCCTCTGCCCACGCCTCGTGGAGATCGTTAATTTCGCTCTCTGCCCACGCCAAGGCCTTGTTGCATATTTGCTCCTTGAGTCTTTGTGCTTTGGAGCGTAGCATTGCCCTGGCCTTCTCGCCATCCACAAAAAAGATCCTAGCTGCAATCCGAGGAGACAACCTTTGCAGGCGATCTTCAGCATCCTTATATCCCTGAAGGTCGGACTGCAGTTTTTGCAGGTCCACCATTCCATTTACATCAACGGGAAGTTCTACGGCAGCGGATAGAGAAGCAGCCACTTCTGCAAGTTGCTGACGCAGTTCTTCTGCCACTGCAAAAGAAACTTGTACTGCAGAAACCATTGCTCTCTCGGCATCGGCTAGAAACGGGTCCTCTAGGGATAGACGTAGGAGGGGCTCATCTGAAGAGGCCGCGAACGGTACAATGTCTGCGTCTGCGGGACACAGCGTAATCGGGAGCATTGTGGAACGACGCACAATCTGAGTCGATGATGCTTTGGATGCCTATGACTTCCTAGTTCGTTGAAAGAACAGATTGTTACCACTGGTGAAGCAGTAGAGTGCTATCCTGTGAAAGTGTCGTAGATGCTTCAGTCGTCGAATGCAATTCAAACTGGGGCCAACGGTGTCTTTGCTGGCGAATCCAACACTGGCAAAAGCGAAAATGGGACTACGGAATCACTTTCAATGGCTTAGGCGATTGCCTGTTAATTTACTTAATAGGGAACTAACCCAGCTTGTTGATTGTAGAGACCGCATCCACCATTGTCAAGAGCGCTTGACGGAGAATGTCTTCCACCCTGGAACAATCCACAAGTTCGCATTGCAGTCAGCGGCAATATGCTGCAGGATTGAGCAGCCTTAATGAAAATTCCAAAATAGGGATGCCGGATCGGAGGACTTGCTTTTCTGGGCCAGGGTGAAATGTGGGAGAGTCATTAGAGATGATTATGTGCAGCTTCAGGAAGCAGGGAACGTTTCCTTTTAAGGAGAAGCCCGCCGCAACTGCAGCATCAGGCGCTGCCGCTGCTCCTTTTTGCACGTCGGGGTCAAGCCGCTCTTCGACAGCCCGCAGCATGTAATGCTTCCATTCATTTGCGGATTCGATGACAAATGATAATAAGTTGCTCCGCAACATCGCGTTGAACCGAATGAGCTGGCGGCGAAGGAATACATCTGGAAGAGCCGTTGTCATGCTGGTTGAGGTGGGAGAAGAGGCAGTTGCTGAAGCTGCTACCGCTCCCGCGCTAGCTGCTGCATAAGTTGTAGCTGCTGCTGTATGCAAGGGGCCAAATGCGTTGATTAGGGCGTGACATAAAGAGTCCCTTCCAAGCTCGCGAAGGGCATCAGCTACGTCGGAAGACAATGCCTGTTGGTATATAAGGTATTGATCTGGATCCGGGATCTGTTGGTGCAGGCAGCAAATATATGGTTAGCCCTTGCATGTGGGAATCACTCGTCGCTACGTCAAAAGTCAAAACTAACTGCGGCGTAGTAGCAAGGCAGATGAAAGGATAGCTTGTAGGTGCCTAACTCAGTTGCGAGAGTGTGCAGGGCGTTAATGAGATTCGGTGGGGCCTGGAAGCTGGCTTACCGTCCACTCGCCAACCTTCAGAGTTGCAGACTTCTTGAATACCCTTGCAAAGCTGATGCGCTGGAGCTTTCGGCTTGGCAGGTCAAAGAAGCTCAGCCCTCCCAAGTCGCAAAATGTTCCCTCCAAAAGCAAGCTCAGCTGCAGGTATAGTGCGCACAGGCCCTGCCACACCGTTTTTCAGTAAAGGGTGGCAACTTACCAACGGTTTAAGGAGGCAAATTTTTTTAGCACGCAAGTGTAGCCTGGTTCGGAACCAACAGTTTCAGGTAGGCATTAATTTCATACTCTGAAGGTCTTGTTATTAGCAAAGAGGGGCTTTTTCCGAAGCGGCGCCAGTGCAGCTTCAAATGATCCCGTAGCGCCTATGTTCAGCCTACCAAGGGCAGGCGGAGGCGCCGGGAGCATCGGCTGGAGGACCTGCAGTAGTGGTGCTTGCTCCTTACCCTCTTCCCCCTCCTGAGAGTCTTCGTTTACATGCGGCTGCTGTTGCTGTTGTTTCTGCTGAAAAGGGTTATTCAACAGACGCGACTCAAGTTTGCCAGCTACCCTTAGACGTTCCGCACAATACAACACAGCGCTAAGCTTCGATGCTTCAAGGAAGCGACTTTTGAGGTGCTGTACTGCTAAACGGAGAGAATCCAGAAGCACGCTGCGATTCCGTAGCGGGCCAATTCCAGTAGCTGTTTTGATGATGCAATTAATGAAGTTCTGTGGCAGTGGGGAAAAGGCCGAAGATGGTAGGCCATTGACCGAGTTAAGAAAGTGTTGACGAGTCAGCGCTTGCCGCCGTCTGCTTGTGCAAATTTCTATCCGCTGTTGCTGGAGCTGAGGGGGTTCAAAACAGAAGCGAAGCGCCAACCGCCTGACAGTCTTAAGCGTTCCGTCTCGGAGCTGCACCTCAAATCGTTTCTGGTCGCTATCGTAGCGGAGAATGACACAAGGAATGCGCGTCCAGCTGTTACCCACAAAATGCAGTACTTCCGCCTCAGCTTCTCCTTCGATGTTATCTTCAACCAAAGCAGATGCGTTACATTCCGTGTTCTCGTTGGCAGGACTTGCAGCTTTGATTTTGAACTTGTCCGTATGAACCGCTTCCGCCGGCGAAACGGGCTGCTGCTCGGATAATTGTATGTCGTAGGACGCTACACGCTGATTATCAGTGTCTGCCCCTACTGGTTCCCGTTCTTCATGAGTTTTCGGCTTGTGAGAGGCACATTCCATTGCGTCGTGCTCCTGTTGTTGACGGTGCAATTCTACCGCATCTTCACTAGGAGTAGTAGCGGAGGCTTCGGCATTCTCGGGAAGAGTGCACCCATCAGCATTACAGATCTGGTTGACGGCTTCACACTGCGTAGGGTGCACATTAACGGTTTGCGCTGAGGACACTTTGCTGCGGTGCCTCATTTTAAGACGGCGCTGCTGGCATTCAAATCGGCAGCGCTGCAACAAAGCTTCAGGCGATGCTTCGCCATATTCTTCAGGAATGTCAAAAGCCTCCAGTGGAAGGTACTTAAGCCTCGATAACCCATGCTGCGAAGGGTTCCTTTCGTAGTGTTGATGATCGTTTCGTTGCTCGCCTTCAGGCTCGGAAGGTCCTAGATCAGCCAGAATCTTTCCACTGGATTCGGTGGTCTTGGAGTTGCTCCAGACGCTCTCAGCAACTGCTGAGACTACGTGGACAGCCTGCTGCTGGGTTCCGTCATTCCTAGTGCCCTTGTGCACACTTCGCTTGTAACGCGGTATACTGAATGAATAACTTTCAGCTCTTTTGATCTTTCGCAACAGCACCAACACCTCGTCTAGGGGGTTGAAGGGCTGAGCATCCTCCTCGTCACCGGAGGCCTGTGAAGCCCCGTCCAGACAGTCGATATTATTGTTTGTGTCCGCATTTTTCCTCGTTGGGCTTCGTTGTAACCGTTCCTGAGCAGATAGTTGTTTGAGCCTCTTCCTTGAAGAATTTCCAGGTGGTCGAGGTTTAGTCGGCCACGGGCACTGAGGTGGCAGCGTTAGGGGCTTTCCTGTAGCATATTTAGTTTTTGCTGCTGCCGTTACGGGTGTTATTTCAGGCTTACGCGGAGCAGATGGACCCTGACGTCCTTCAGGGATCTGCTCGGACTTTTGCTTCCGTGCCTCCTGAGCTGGGGTATCGTTACTTCTCGGTCGTGATGGGCTGCGGTCCCCTGCTGCTGGCTGCTGTCTATCGCTCACTGAGTCCGAAGCTGAGCCTCGTTTTACTTTTGCCTCTTGGCGGTGCATTTGCTCCAGTTCCTGCTGCCTGAGCTTATGGCGCGAAGGCCACTGCGCTTGGGCTATCGCAGCAGAGGCAGCTGCGGCAGCAGCAGCAGCAGCCGCAGCTCGTGCTTCCTCTCTCGCTACCGCCTCGTCGACAGTTGGCTGCTGCTGCCGCTGGAGTGCTAGTGCCTTTTGCTGGGCTTTCACGTATGCTTCCTGTTGCTGCTGTGGAGTTTGATTTGTGCTGAGTTCCCTCACTTCAGCCTCAACAGCATGGCGTGCTCTGCTTTCCGCAGCACTCCTCTTCATAGCTGCTGCAGACAGCAGGATGCGAGAGCGCTCCGTTGTGGCGCTGTGGCTCAGGCCCCTGCGAGCAGGAAACTGCCCATTCGGTCCCCACGCCTTTCGGGAATGGCGGTGATCTTGGGCCAGCCATTCGCGAAATGTTGTGAAGGTTCGCCTGCGAGGTACAACTGAAGCGCGTGAGGCTAACGATGAGCTTCGGTGTTCCGATCGCTGTGTTGTTCCCATAAACGAGGCGGCTGCAGCTTGTGCAGCAGAAATTATCCTCCTGGGTTGGGGTGGGCACAACGACAGGTCATGGGAGCCAATATGGACGGAAGCCCAAGGCGGCCTCAGGACAAAATCCGTGTTAACGGCCACTGTTGCAACGGCTTCATCGCTTTGCATAGACCCCGCATGTTCCTGGNTTCCGGTCGCGACGAATCCCAGCTTTACAGGCCCCTTCTCGGGTGATTCGACCCCCACAGATCTAAGATCTGTTTCAGGCAAACAAAATCCTTGCTTTTTGTCCTCTAAGTCAGGGATAGTCGCTCTGGATTTAGTACCCTGCAATCCAAAGTGTTGCGAGCAACTCGACGGCTTTAGCATTTCAGTACTAGGCGAGCTGCGATGCAAACCTGGAAGAGACATAGGGCCACCGGGTCGATCGTGCCACTGGGAATGACCAGTCTGCTTCTGCCCTGGATCTGTTGACGGCAAGGGAGTACTAGGGCGCCCGCTTCTTCCGCCATGTATTTTTCCATGGCTAAGTCTGTCCCCCGTAAGGCTCAGCTTCACACCCTCGCGGTCCATAGTAGGAGATGCCAGTCGAACGGCAGGAGATTGCTTCCAAGGGCACTTCATTTTGGTACTGCATCGAACAAGGCTTTTCTGCTGTTTGCGCTCAATAGGCAGCCCTAGTGACCACTGCGCAAGTCGTGTTCCTGCCTGCTTGCCGTACGCCTACGTCGATGTTTTACCAAGGCCGCATAAAATCGAGACAAAATTCCCTTGAAACATGGCAGTGGCACTCAGTTCCGCCCTTGACATGCTCCGTACTTCGTGACTAACCCCTCCTGTTCTAGAGGAGGAGGCGGACGGACCAGGGAACGTCCGGAATCCGGCTACATATCAACTTCGACACCGTTGAATAGTGCGGGATCTAAACGCTACAGACAGTGCAGAGCATGGAGCATGTTGAGTTACTCTTTAGTTCTCTTGGCGGCCCTTCCACATCGATGTGCGAAAGCCCGTCCTGCGGTACATCCTGCGGTTTTTACTGCCCCCTTCACGAGGACAGGTATGGCGACAGCTAGCAGGTCATTCAAAACTCATTAATAATGGAAAATTGCCCCTTTAGAGCAATGTTGTTATTGCAGATGGAGGATTTCATCCGAGTGACCCTGCACCTTAGCAAGGCGCCTGCATTCGCGCGTTTTTGACCAGCGTGCGCATACGACAGCGGCGATGGCAGTATCAATCAAGCTTATTCTGTATGAAACCCACAAAAGGTGAAACTCAGATGGAATTCCCTTCCATTTATTGAAAGTAGGGCCACAAATTTCAAGACAACGCAGCGGTCGGCCTCAGCCAGAGCGGCGGTCCCCCGGAAGCCTACTTCTAGAGCATCTGCTCCTTTGCCGGCAGAATGAGGCTGTTTTATAGCTCCAACTCTCTTCGTGATTACTTAGTTTTTAAGGAAATACTGTAGGCTTTCACGCCAATCCTCCGTACTGGAACGATCCCGTCCGCGCCGCGTAGGCCCTTTCCCGCTGTGCTACGGGACCGACGAGCTTGTGTCTTGTTACGCCATCACCCCTTCCGGAGTAACTAAGCTCTCTTTTCTAGAGCATTCCCGATGACCCCATTCAGGCCTGTCCTTCAGCTCAGCAACATAACAAAAACCCGGCTCACATAGGCCGTTCGTTGTGGTTATGAACAAGTTAAGCAATTTTGAGGGGATTTTCCCTGCACATCCCGTCAGGCAAAGATCAGTGCACCTGCCAAACACTACCTGTGAGGGGTAGGGGGACATTTAGGTGGTGGGACCATGGGGCTGTCTCGCCAAGCCGCTGTGGCGGGAGCTATTCGTGAGCAAAAGCTGCTGCGACAGCGCGAAGCCTACTTGGCTGCAGCTAAAGATGTATTAGCCGAGCGTCGACAGCTTCAGCACAATGCACAGGTTTCCAGGAGAAGAGAAGCTGCAGCAGAGGAGGCCACATTACGTAGGAGGGTTCTTGAGCTCCGACGGCAACTGGCTCCACGATTGGAAGAACGACGACGCAAGCTGAAAGCATTGCTCGACAGCGAGCACGCCCAAGCTGAAGCTGCTCTGCGGCAGCTCCAGGATAGTGCAGCAACGAGGGAGAAGGCCATCATGCAGCGTGCTACAGCCCTAAAACAGAAACACGATCAGGAGCGGGACAGAGAGGACGAGCGCTTGCTTGCCCTCAGAATGAAGCAAGAACAAGGGGAGCTGCGCTCGCAAGAATATAAGCAGCTTGTACAGGAGGTAACCTGCCAGTCTTTGCTCCTTTTTATTCTGGTTGGAAGCTCCACAAATGCCACGAATGAGTGACATCGTTTCCACCATACAGTTGCCGACTCTTTGAAAGCACTCATCATTGGTATACGCGTAGTTCCTGAAAAGCTCATCCTGCGGCTTCAGCGCCCTCTACTTTTCTAGCTGAAGTGTCCGGTCCGCCTGAACTATGCAGGGTTCAGTGCGCTTGTCTTTCAGATGCTGGCTGCAAACGCACTGCAAATAGCGTCCAAACAGAGGCAACAGCAGGAGAAGGCCGAGGAAGAAAATGTGTTCCATGCTCTTTGGACAGAAGGACTCAATGAAAAGAGGTTACGTGACAGAAGAGCCATCATCGCGAATATGAAGAAGGCTGAGGAAACGAAAGCCGCTCTGCTCGAGCAGGTATTAACACGCAGCAAGCCAACCAGCTGCTCATACACACCGCTTCGACTACGACGAATACAGAGGACGTTACTTTTTTGCGCTCAATGTGCTTTCTTTCAGATTGCCAAAAGAGAGGAGAAACGAAAGGAGGAGCTCGAAAGGATCCGAATCGAAAACGAAGCAGAAATCTCTCGTCTTCAAGAAGAGGCCGAGGCAGCGACAGAGCAGCGCCGGCAGCAACAAGCAGCTGCCATACAACGAAGAAAAGAGATGGATCTGTTCCTTGCAGAACAACTGAAAGAAAGAAATAGACAGCGGTTGGAAGATGCAGAACTCGAGAGGTCGGACAATACCTGGGATCCGCGCCAGCCCAGTTCTTTGTTACTGTTTTGTTGTGGCTTTGTAATCGCTCCGTGCGTTGTATATGCCCCGCCTGAGGGTGACGCTCAGCACTGTCATTACGCGTAGGCGCCAACTAGACACACAAGCTAAAATGGGGCTGCAAGCGGAGGATCGTGCAAGGTTTATTAAGGAAATAGAAGTTAACAATGCGCATCATGTTCGGATCGTAAGCTTTTAGGGGCCTTTAACGATGTGTACGCCAGCGAACAGAACTAAAACTGCGCTTTAGCTGTGGATTACATTGCATGTGGGGTGGCCTTTCGTCTGGTGACATGACCATCGAAGGGTCTCACAGTTGGCCCTATTTCCTTCAACTGGCTCAGTCTATATCTCTGTGGCGTTGTGTCCATGATATTGTGCCTGCAGCTCATGCAACAAGAAAAACAGCGACAACTGCAGGAACTCCGCGAATTCGACTCCTTTTGTGTTAGAGAACAGCTTGCAGAGGAGGAACGAAAGGAGCTTGAGGTTCTGCGCCCAATACGTTCTTCTCAGCACATCTATGCATTCAATTCTTGTTATAGGAGAGCGCGAGCGCTCGTGGCTAACCATAATCGCCATTCCTGCACCACACAGACTGCAGAGATGCCTTGTCCGCAATCTTTGTTTTGCTTGTTTAGCGTCTGTTGGCTATTAATGCTCAGATGCAGCCACTGCCATCCCCATGTTGTATGTCTACAGCGCGCCGAGGCAGATGCTGCACGACGGCAGAGAGCGCGTGCAGTAGCCGACGAATGCAGAGGTACGATGCTAATCGCAGACCAAATGGCACCGCCTGCATCACGAATGCAGCTGCGTACACGGTGTCTCCGTGATGAGCAAGGTCATTTGGTAAACGTGTCGGGGGCAACGGTGGCTAGCAGTAGACAGTCTTGCTAAGATATGCGAGAGTAGAGCCTACTGGCAGCATACTTTACCAGCGTTTCTTCCTTTTGAGACCCCTGTTAAAAAGGTACTGACAACTAGCTGTCGGATGAGATGCTCCTTTTATATTGCCTCAGAACAAGTAAAGAAACGAGAAGCTATTAAGGCGGCACTCGAGCGTGAGAAGGAAGTCGAAAGGGCTCAAGTTACAGCAGCTCTAGAGCAGTACAAAGCTTCGCTTCGACAGGAGTGAGGCGCATAACGTACTTACAGGATGACCGAGCAACTGCGGGGCATATTGATGGGAGATGATATTCGTTGCAACGCAGAAGTCAAAACTCACCGACCACTGCGCTTCCTTTCCATGCGTTGCACGATTATAGCCTCAATGTTTGGTTTAGCTGCACTGATGCTATACAGTTTGTGGGTTCTATTTCAGACGGTTATCGCGTCTTGAAGCCATGCAAACCTATCGCGACGCTCTGGATAGTCAAATAGCACAGCGAAAGCTACTGAAGAACACGTCATAGGAATTAGGTTTTGAGGAACGACGCAGTAATGAAGACGGACAATGGGCCTACAAGAGTATCAACGATATTCCTTGACTCGGAAATGCCTGTTACAACCTCAGGAGGAGTGAGATAGACTTATTTTGTGCAGGGCGCACACCCAACGGCCCTCCGCAACAAGCTTGAGTGAGCTCCCGCTGCTGGTGTTGGATGCTCCTGCTCAAGAGAAGTGTTGTGAGGAAGAAATGCCAAGGCCTTGCGTTTCCCTGACTTAAAATGGGTTCCATATCACATTGTCAGCTTCATGCTGCATAATGGATAGTCTTGTACTTTATTGAGCTGTATTAGGGGTTACCCCTCGCGCTAGAGCGCCTAGGTTGTAACAACCGTTACTCACACCACCAATTTTGGAACGCACCAAATTTACTAACCTGCGAGCACAGGTTAGGGAAACGCTTCCAGCAATCGTCTCTATTGTAGCAACCGTGTCAAAGACCACGCGAAGCACCAGTTCACTGCGCATATCAGCTTCCTAGATTTTCCTTTGCACTCGTCCTAGAGTACTATAGAAGTGAGGGGCGCTGGAGCCACTGCAACGGCTTCACTTTCCTGTGTCGTACAAGATAAACATACCTTGTCAGTTTCCCCCAAATACCGCTAGTTGCATCACGATGCCACCTGCAGGTTTGATCACCCTGATGATTCTACAGGGAGCAAGCGATGCGGTCAGGGAGAACCTAGGCAGTAGTTTTTTTAAGCTTTAAGAACAGTACATCGAAGTACCTTGGATGTTATCTAGTCATAAGAGCAATCTGTTAGTTCTGCTACACTTTAAGGACAGACTGGCCAATGGTTATCCCCTTTAAACCGTGAAAGTCGACATTCTGCAGCTGCTATTATTAGTTGAAGAATCGCTGGACATATCGGTTGGCTCATTGCAGTGCGCATTAAAGTAAAGCTGCATGAGGAGTATTAATTGCAACAGGTAATCACCTGATGCACAATATCGTCAACTCCCACTGCAGCGGAACATTCACTGCATAAGATTTCTCTGTGGGGAAATGAATACGGCATCTAAAACGGATACCTGTATCATTTGCAATAGTTGGTCTCTGAAGCTGCATCAGGTTTTTTTCCGCGGTTCCACTACTTGAAGGCAATGCAATCTGAGACAACCCGTTGGAGATTCCGTAGAAGTATTTTAGCCCTTAAGTGCTTACTGCTTATTTTACAAGTTCCTCTGAAGTGGTAAGCATACGTTTCACATTGTGGGTCCTCTGGTTCCCTGGGCCCCCGCGGTTCCTGTAGCGGCAACATTGACACGATCACACAACTTCAGCTTCCCAAATAACTCATTAAAAGCACATGTTAGTGTACTGTTGACAGCAGATCCATTATTTCGGTGTAGGAGTGACAACGGGACCCCACAGAGCCGCGTGAGCGGTCACCAACGGGGCGGGCTCGGCAGGTCACTCGCGGTGCTCCCTCTTATGCAGCTGCTACTGTTAAGAACGGGACTTTGCCTTACCTCGAAATCCCATTCCAAAGGAGTTAATCACTGAAAGCGGCAGTCTATAGGCGTCCGAAATGGTAGCAGAAGCATTGAGAGCCGCAGCTGGAGTTCGACGCGGCGCGACTCCAGGCCATGCGTGTCCTGCTTTGTTTCCTGAGTGAGAGAAGCATTTAATCGCAGCAGTGTTCTGTACCGCAGCGCCAGTATAATATTTCCGCGTACCTAAGCAGTTGTGAAGGGGGATCGACCTTTAGCAGATCTCTAAGATGCCGCCAGAGTGTCAGCAACCCAAACTTTATCGGGTGTGGCACCGCCCGCACGGCAGTTCTCATGAAAAGCCTCCGAATGCAAGAGAGTCTCAGGACCAGCAGGGACAAACCCAACAGCCGGGGGCGGAAACCGAGCCCTTCTGCCCAGCTGATCCTGGCAAAACGGGGACCCTTGCTAAGTGGCAAGCCGCCAATGTGGCCGACCAAGAGACGAAAAACGAACTTCAGAAGCCTCGAGAGAGCAGCCAACGCAGCAGCGTATTGAGAGAAAGCCACAGGCTGAGCGTTCGATTCTCGCCGACCGTCTGTCTAGCGTCTGCGACGTCGGCAGCTCGAACGTCCGATGTACCTGGAGGCAATCTTAGTCACAGCCAGAAGGTAAGGTACCGTATTTAGGGAGCAAACTAGTGTATCCTTCCTTTTTATCCACAGCAAAGGTTTGCGAGCGTCTGCAGAAGCACTTCGCGGCCCGTGGGTTGGCCGGCTGCCACGGCTTTTGCTTGGGTTGTTCATGCGCCCACAGCTGCATTGCAATGAAGGTATTTCAAATCGGAATTCCAAGGAGGAAAGGTGCCGTCTCGCTAAGACCAAGTGGAGCCCTTGGAGAGACACAAGCAGTCTTGCAGACGCCCAGCATGACCCCTTGCTGGAAATGAACAGCCCAAGCAGAAGCCCCGGATGCCCAGAAGGCAACAACATGAGCGACACACTAGAGCTTGCAACTAGCCAGAAAGGTGCGTCATCAGGCGCAGTCTGACCGCTACGCCTTGGCGCGACCCACGCACTTGCATTCTTCGAATCTCTCTGATGCGCATTGCAACTGTAAGCGCTCTCGTCTCAGGCATTAAGTTTTCTGTATCCGAGACAGAAGTCGTCATAGAAGTGCCTTGGTCAGGGGTGGCCTGGGGGGAAGCAAGTCTAAAAAACGAGGGCAATGCTGCTTTCTTCTTCTCACTGCGACGTCAGAAGCACGAGCAGGGGTATCAACAAATCCAAGGCTTACCGGGCTTCAACATGAGCGGGAACGACGCAGATACGGGTACAACGACAGGCCCATTTGCCGCCCATTAGCAAAAAGAGAGCTACAGAAAATCCTGCATCCTACACATATTTATGAGGCTACTCAGGTGGGATTATAGATGGCCTGCGACTGACGAGTTTCCTCAGGTTTCTGTGCATGGCCTCTTCACGGCGTTGTTCTACCCGGGGAGGCAGAGACTTTACACTTTGGCTACCACTTTAATAGACGCAGTGGACTGCAGTACTGTGACTGGGAGCTGTACGTGACATTGAGTAATGGAGCTGCGAAGTCGGCTAGAGTCTCACCACCACAGGCGTCAGAAGCGGCATATACAACCAGGATTTCCATCATCGCCCTCGTTTCTGCTTCCCCCATCCCTCTAGAAGGACTATGGCACCAATGCAGCAGGGCCAGCAGGTGGCAAGCACTTGCTGCAGCAGAAGATGTTGTGCAGCTGCTGTTGGAGGAAACACACCTCTACACAACAAAACCGAAAGAAGTTCCTTCCTGTGGGTCCACGTCGAGCTCAGCCCACTGACGGGGTGTTAGTAGCGAGTAGCTCTTTGTAGTAGCATAAATCCCGGTTTCACTGTTCTACGCCTTAAGAAGATACTGTAGATCGAGTTGCACTGCAGCTGCCAGTATTCACTTGCGGCGGAGGCTCTGTTCAAGTTGCCAAATAGCGATGTAGCTCTCCTTTACCTACTGCGGAACTCCTCGATTTCCTGCAGGTATGGATGACCCGCTGGCAAGAGCCACTTTATTCGGTATCGCGAACGCGCCTCTAGGCATTACAGCACCGCCAGACGTAGTAGATGCCTTCTTGCTGCTGCAACACCAAATAAGCGGCCTACTAGATTGCGAAGGGCAACAACTAGAACTTCTCCAGAGAAGCTTTAGCGCTCGTCATGATGAAAAGAAAAGTACAGGATCGAAGGACACAGACGAGCAGGCTACTGGGGAAGCAGAATCACAGGAGGAAGAAACATTAACCGAAGTTCCTACAGCTGGCTCGCTTTCAGATGCTCTGGCAGCGGCCAAAGCGGATATGAGAGCATTTAGCGTGGATTTGCTGCAGAAACAAATACTGCAACTGTCCCCCGAGGAGCAGGAGAAAAGCCAGGATTGCTTTTGGGCCCTCCGGAAGCTTCTTATGGAGTGCGACGACTCCCAGCCCGCGCCTCAAGACCCAGTAGAATGGCTTGACCGTTCCCCCTTCCAACTGTTGCAGGAAGGGCAAGAAGTTGTCAATGCGGCAGAAGAGGCCCTCTGTGCCTCACTGAGTCACGCGTTGGAAATGTTCCCTTCAGTGTTTTCTGAGGCCCTGGAGATGACTGGACTTACTGGCGTAGAATGTGAGTTTGTCCGCCTCCACTTGAGCATAGTTTCGCTTTTCCGTTCGAGTGAAAGAGCTTCTATTTAAGACTTTACATAAACTTCCCGGTTGCAGAGAAGGAACAGCTAATGCAGACCTTCTGCCGGTTTTAGGGCGAATCTGCAGGCGTTTTGCGCCAGTTGCAGCACTCTTGTAGGAGCTATTGCGGCTGCTGCAGCCGAAGAAAAGGGACGTCAGGGACAGCGAAGCTCCAGACGACAGGTGAACAAGGGCCGACACGACAGTAAAGTGTCCGAAGATCCTAGCGGAAGCTCGACGGCAGCTGCAGCAGCTGTAGCTGCAGCAGCAGCAGCTATTTCTGCAAATGGTATCGTACCCGAAGAAGAAGGTCCGCGAACGCGGCAGCACGTTGCGGAGCAACTACTGCAGTGGCTGCTAAGCGAGGCAGTCGCAGCAGCAGAGCCACAGTTGATGCTGCAAGCGGCAGAGAAAACAGCAGCGTGGGGAGGGGCAAATGCTGAAGCAGCCCGGCTGCGATTGCAGAAGCAGCCGGCATGTGAAAGCCTCGAGTTGCAGCTCCAACGAACACCGCTACCGTCATGTTTAGACCGTCGCGTACTTCGCATGGCCGAGTACCTTTCTAGAAAACAAGCACCAACTGTCAAAGAATGTAAATCCCCCAAAGCCGAGAGGACTGTACGCTGTTCTTTTCCTGGTTGCACTAACAAGCAGTTCGACTAGGAAACACTGACAAGCGGTGCCGTGTAGAGTGACGTTGATGCTTGTTCTGAAGGTACGCGGGCAGTTGTGCTCTTCGATGGGAAGACTACAGAGGATTTGCTATCTTTGCTGCAGCAGCAGCCGGATGCTGAAAAACAAATCTGGATGCAGCAGCTGCTGCAGGACCGCCTAGGGTACCTTGGGGATCTGTTGCCGCAGGCAGGTGAAGGCGTATTGTTGTGCCTCGAGATATCTCCGCAACAGCAGCAGAAGCTGCAGTTGCAACACCCGCTACTTTTGCAGCAGCTGATGCAGGAATTAGTGGAAGAATCGCTGCTTCCAGCGGTGCTTGGAGATGATCCGCAGCAGTACCAAGTGCCTGTCGCCTGCCTCGATACTGCGGAAGAGATTGCGTCTTTTGTGGAATCAGCAGCAGCAAAAAAGGGAATAGGCGTAGCTGATGACAGCCTAGGGTCTGGTGAAGGAATTGGGCAAGACGACGATAACGAAGACTTTGAAGACGCTCCTTCTCTTCTAGTTGTCCCGTCTTGGCAGCAGTTCTTCTCTGCCGCCACCAAAAAGCTTGAGGACCTCCAGCGTGAGGCGGTGTTGGGGGCCTCGGAGATAGCCTTAGCAGGCGCCCAAAAGGAAGACAGTGAAGACGCAGCTGCGCCAACCGAAGCTGGAAGGAGTAACTATCTATCGGCGCAACGGCAGCTCTCCAAGCTCTCGGAATTGTTAGATATTGACTTCGTTGCTCTCGACTCCCCGTGTTATGTCTATAGAACAGCAGAAGAATCAACACAAGAGGCGGGGGAAGTTGCTTTAAAAGACCCACAAATAGTTGCTGCAGCCGCGGCTGCAGAGACAGCGAGCAGCCCCTGGTTGCTGCAGGGCCCAACAATCAGGGCCCTGGGACCCTATGTGGTGGCGTACTTACGAGCAGCCTGTTTGCTGCTAGGGATTGATCCTGCTGCACTGCAGCAGCGCGCAGCAGAAGCTGTTGTAGATTGGCGGGAAGAACGACATAGGAGACAATCGTTAGATGCTGCAGCGGCTTCAGCGAAGAGGCAAATGCAGCGGCATTTGGAGTGTTTATGCACGGATAATAGGAGTTGCTGCTGCTCCAACAGAACTGCTGCACTGAGAGAGGCGACTGAAAACAGCAGTTGCACATTGACGCCAGAGAGTATGAATGATGCAGAACCGCCTGTTGCTCCTGTCATCGGTGCAGGAGAACAACAAGCCAAGCACACTGCCACCGCTGTGCTTTGCGCGTACTGGGACAGAATCGTGCCCAGCGGGCCAGGAACTACTGCACTTGAAGAGGCTGTTGCCGAGGAGCCGTTGTTCAAGTGGGCCTCTCTTCAGCTACAGAAGTTGAGAATGCTTGTGTCCGGAACAATCGTATCCAATATACTCCTGGCAGGAGATCTGATAAGCCTCATTTGCGGTTTAGCCCTAAACGGTGATGTGGTACTGGAAGTGAACGCCCAGGAAACTCCAGGACAAGAGGAAGTCGTGCTGAGTCCACAGCAAGAAGCAGATGCAGCAGCAGCTGCTGCTGCTGCCACAGCAGCGGCAGGAGCGGGAGGCGCCCCTACCGCTGAAACAGGCTTACCAAGGGGTTGGCTAAGGCTTTGCAGGGCAGCAGCTGAAGAAAGCCCTAAACCTAACACCAGTGGCGTGACACAGAGAAGCTGCAGCATTCATCCGCGGGTCTATAACCTGCGGCAGGTTCGCAATTTTGTGCAGACGCAGCTTCGGACCATCTTGGAAATAGGTAGGTTTTTGGGCGCAAAATGGCTTGGTTATCACGTTCAGATGCAACTTGCTCATTTTAGAAACCGTGCCTTGTGCGCCTGCTGCAGCGAAGGAGCGAGAAGTGGCTATCCAACTCCCTACTGAGGTGCTCCTCCAAGTAGACCCGCAACCCGCTGCTCTGGCTACAGCAGCACCAGCTGCTACTGCTGAGGCTGCCCCACGTGGGCGTAGAACAAGCGACGGCGCTGGGGGGAACCAGCGGAACAACACTAAGAAGCCGCGGAGCGCTGCTAAGGTAGAATCTCTCGAGGGGCATGCAGAGGATGCAGGAGCAGGAGACGCGGCGGGAGCGCCGCCAGCTGAAGAGGAAAAGCAACAGCCCGTGCTGGCGGTTTGCCATTTACCCCCAGCAGACCTTCTGTGGAAGGTCGTCCTCGCGGAAGGCAACGATCCACGTGCATCCCCTGACGAGGAGACGAACAACAACACAGCAACAAGGCGGCGCTCGGAAGAGGGGATGGAACCTTCAAAGGCTTGTGGGACATACGCCGCTCTGACCCAACAGGCTGTTGAGAACGCCGTTGCTTGCTTTGGAGGCCCTTCGCATGTTTTATGGCTGGGGGACAAACTAAACAGGGAAACGGAGGGCACGCAGAACCTACTAGACGCAGCTGGACTCCCGGATGCAACAGTGATAATGGTAGAAAGTCTTATGAAGGCCAAAAAGTACAGTCACCTACACTCCATGATGCATGCACCAGCGCAGACGGAGTTGATATATACATTACCAGCAATAAAAAGACAATGGACCCACAGCACTTACAACACGGCCTCACCAATGAGTCAGTTTGCATGCCTAGGCATAAACGAATATAACGTGTACCGCTTAAAGTACATGTTTGTGTGTCGGTGCGTTTCGCGTGCAGCTTGCTGGAGAATAGCTTTTCGAGCCCAGATGATGACTTTGGGTATCGGGCGCCAAGCGCAGATTCCGTACGACAAGGCACACTTGTTTTTGAAGTCGGCCTAAAGTCGGTTCACTGTGTGCTAATTCTACCTTTGGGGAGCTTTCCCATGCGTTTCTGTGCTCAGGTGCTTCTTGAGTCTTCTTCGTCCTTCGATGCATCATCGAGCCAAATTAGCATGATGAGTGACAGCGATGCTAGGAGGATAAGCATGAGCAATGCTCAAGAAAAATTAGGGACAGAGCATCTTCTACTTTTCGGCTCCATTGCGCGGAACAGTTGGGCCTTTACCGATAAAGGCACTGCGAAGGTTGAAGCTTTTCTGGATGAGGAGCCTCTGCTCCAAATGCTTCAAGGAAGAAGAGTCAAGGATATACTCTTAGCGGATAACATGTTCATGGGGCAAGGAAATGAAGAGAATTGCACGGGAGCGCGAACAAAGGTGCAGACCGTTTATAACTTCCAGTTGAAGCGGCAAGACTCATCCTGATATTTGCTTTGCTGGTAATTTCTTGTACCGCCCGCACATTGGGCAGCGAGCGAGTCCCTCTTTCTGCATTTCTTAGCGCAAACGCAATTCATGGAAATTGCGTAGGGCAATTCCAGCTGAGAATTAAACAAGATCGCAATTGGAAGATATACGTGTGCACAAATTCAACAGCCGGAACTCTAGAGATTAAAGCTTAGCCCGCACCATAAGGTAAAGAAGGAAGGCATAGCTGTGTCATATGAGCTGCAAACATCGCCCCTTTAATGCCGTACCAAAACCAGCACGCTTACTTTGGACCTCCAGACTCCCGTTAGATACTACTGTTAACACAGCAGGGATAACCGCTATCCAGCCGTGTTCACTTCAATAATTCGAACATCTTTTTTGGCACGTGAAGGTGTATGCGTCTTTCAAATATGGAAGCGAATCCTTTGAATGGCCGTCACTTCGTAATACCTTGGGCTAGCATGCAGCTAGCTGCACGCCAACGATAATATATAATATTGAGGTGAATCATTTAAATGGCCTCCACTTTGTAATACATTGGGCGGCTATGCAACTAGCTGCGCACCAGCAGTGCCTGTTCAGCTGCAGGCCTGCCAGATATGTAGCAGTGCAAATGAGACGAGACCAGGTGGTCCTCCTGCGTCAGAGACCAAACCTGCGCTCATATTACTGACCTCTACAATTCGCCACAGACCACTTAAAATAGCGAATGTGGCGTGGCGGGCAACAGGAGTCGTTAGAGCACAAGGGAGAAATAAGCCACCAAGAAGCGCTGCACAAGCCGCCAAGCACCTATGCGGTGTGGTCGCTGCCGGCGGAAACAAGTCACATGAAGGGAAATTGCGCCATGTTGAGGAAGACTCGTAAGGCCCATCGTTTAGCTATATGTATTAAAGCTTTACGAGGAAAGGCATATATATTATGGGGTCATGATTAATCTGGCAGTTTTCTCAACTATATTCAGCAGGCACAGACAACATTTGTTCATGAAGAATTTGAACTATTCTCCTCACTTTGGTGAATAGTTCTACCACTATATACTACTGATACTTGATGCGTTGCCCTACGTCCCATATTCAAATATATTATGTCGCTTTCCTATGTATACAAAACAGATACTTTCAACCAAGGATGCCTTTTAGAACCTAGAGTTAGAAAACAAGCAAGTGGTGCAAAGCAATGGCACGTGCTTGCTTGGACAGATCTCCGCAACACAATCCGTCGCTGCATGCCATGGACGCTGAAAAAAAAAAACAATGATCAGCCCTGCAGCCCCAGCTGTACAGCTCGACGACCGTAGCTGGGTGCCACTATGCGTCACTCACATTAGTTGACTGGTTAGCACGTAGGTGACAACAACTGAGGTTGAGCTGTGTTTATCAAATGCCAAGGAAGTTTGCACTGCAGCAATATCTCTTCACAGGGAAACTTCCGTCCCAGATATGGAACATCGATAAGGAATACACGATTATGTCTCGCTTTCCCGCGGCAACACTCAAACTCGGGTGAATCAGCGGCTTCATACGATGCGCATGCGATATATTTCTACTGCCAAAGCAACCACGGACAGTGGGAAAGGCTTCAGCGTAAGCAACGCAAAAATATATTCGGGATTATTTCTGTTTATCCAGCTTGCAGACATGTTCGTAAGGTAGACCTTTCACCAGGACCCCTGAGGACAGTACACGACAGAAGCTTCACATAAGCGCAAACAACCAAATTAAATGCAGACTCAACTAAGCAACACGAAACACATTCATAAAGGATCGAGTTTAACGAGGATGCAGCTGGGATTCAGTGACTCGAAAAGCATTTGATGAGAAAAAGAAAGAAATATCGCTTCATCTCACCTTGACCACCTTTATGCTTGCCCTGTTTGAAAAGTGGCCCCGAGTCCAAAGTCACTTGCACTGAGTATGAATCCACATCCAGCCCCTCAAGCCTTCCTTGATGGCCGCGCCATTCGCCAAGAACAACAGCAAGGCGGCCTCCTATAGGCTGGGTGCAGAAAAAAAGAAAAACAAATAAGTGGGCAACTCCAAGCTCCAGCAGCAACACATTTGCTGCACAAACAGCTCTATGGAGTAAGTCTATTCATCTACGTTGCGCCCGCTTCCTTTTCAAAGAACGTTCTTACAGGTATTACAGTTTCGAGGTAGTCTTGGTCAAGCTTTAAAATGGCGCCACCTTCTAGCAACTCCAGAACAGCGGAATGCCTGCACAGATACGTAGAACCTTGCAAACAAGTACCACCTCCAAAAGCGTCTAGCTTCTTGCAGCTACAAAAGGAGCTGTAGAGGCACCGATTCTGGACAGGGAAGCCCACGCTAGCTACTGCATTTTGGCTTGGCGCATTGGCAGTGGAGAGTGGAGAGTTCAATACCTGCACTAGCTCGTTGAGCTGTTCAAAGTACAACAAACACGTAAGCATACAACTCATACAAACATCTAGAGACGCTAAAAGCTACATACCTGCCATCCACAGACTTGACCAACCCTTTCTGCTTGTAGTACTTGCCGTCCCCCAAAGTCTTGTGCATCACTTTGACTATTAGGCCCGGCTGCAGCCACCTGATGTAGAAGCAGAAAGAGATGGATAGAAATACTTCAGCCCTGTATGTTGCAGATATGGGCTACGAGGGAACTAGGGGTATTCCTACGTCTTTTGCAGCAGGTTTCTGAAGGAGCGCATACGCCGAAGACTCACCAGTCTGCATTTGCATATTTGTGCGGCGGAGGCCGCGGCTCGGATGTAGTGGTGCCCTCGTCTGTTTCTTCTCGCTCACTCCTATCTCCCCTATCTCGTGCTGAAGCGCCATTGTTCTCAGAAAACGGACTCCTTTCGAACGCTGCATCTTTCTGCCTGCGCCGTTCCGCTTCAAGCACTATCGCCTCCATGGCCGAAAGCTGCAGCGCGAACAACCATGCAAGCAAAATAAATGCGGGGAATGAAAAGGGTTACTGTTAAGTTGCCACATACTCAGGCAATGTTGAGCCAACGAATAAAATGAACGACAATCACCTTGCGCTTTTCTTGTTGGCTGCCACTCTTGGACAGACGCTCCTGCTTCAGCTGTTCCTGCAGCTGCTGCAAGGCATTGACTTTCCGTTCTTCAGGCTGTTTCTGCGGTTTGCTTAAGCTGACGGTGATGGTCTGTCCTTCTTCTCGTTGCATTTCTGTATATTCCTAAGCCCATCGCGCCAACATTGCACACGGAGATGATGGATTGGAATCGAATATCAAGGCCACGAAAACGGTAAGGAAAGTCTTTGCAGCTGCAGCAACAGCTACAAGCACCAACTTGATTGTCAGCGCGCTGTCCCTGAAGGCAGTCAAATACCTTTGGCCTACCGGTTTCTTAAAGGCTCCTTTCCGCTTAGCCTCCTCAACCATTGCCTGAATCTGTTCCATGCGGGCGTCTTCCTGCGATTTTTCTATTTTTCTCCTCTTCGCTTCCTCCTCCTGCATTTCCCGCGCATGCGCAGCACACCGACGCAGCATAGGACATAGGTGCACTGCTGCCCACAAGTTGATTTCTGCGTCCCGGCATTCAGCGACGGGTAGCTCCCCTACGTCCCCACAGCCATCCTTCAAGCCCACTGCCCCTCGCGTACCTTTTTCTTCAGTTCTTCGTGGTCTATATATTCCACATACCACCCCTTCGGCGTGTGCTCAATTTTGCATTTGTTAGTCGCTCCCAAGTACTGCATTCAAGAAGGAAACGCCCCCATATACCAAGGAAGTTCCAACTAGACGAAATGAAGCACAAGGCGAATGAACTGAGACTGCCGTGTTGTTGGGCTGCGAAGCCGAGTAGGTGCCCGCGCCCGTGCTGGGACTGCCTGCGCTTATTCTCAGTCACTCTACAAAAGCTGCACAAGAGTTCTAGACGCAAAAATAGAGGGGAATCGATTACCTGCACAAACTCAGACAAGGTAACCCAGATGGTGGAGTTCATGTGGATGTGGTGACGATCGCAAACCACGTTGTTGTAGACGGAATTTGCCAAAACCCGAGTGCGGCAGTACCTGAGCAGAGAGTACATGAGAAGGGGGTACCACTTGTATTGCGTTTCTCTGCAACTGAACGTCGTCTGTTCAATCTCTTATTTCACCTAGAGAGGACCAGTGGCCTACTGAGTAGCTGTGTAAACGGTCATGCTGTGTGGTCAGGTGAACGCAACTGCCGCTTTAGGCGGTGCGTGTAAACCATTGAAAGGAGCTGCACCTTGTGCGCATCAGTTTCATGAACTCCTCCTCGAATTCCCGAGAGAATTCGTCCATAAACTTTCCAGGGCGTTGAATGAAGAGTTGCATTGCACGCTGGTGTCCCTCCGACATTCGGTGGCACTGCGGACAATTCAAACAAAGAAAAGAAAAAAAGTGAAAAATCACAAGCCCAAATAGAGAAGGAAATATTTGTGATCGTTGCAACGACAAACACACGAGCACCAACGATAGAACCGCAGCGCACGATGCTAAGCCACGATTGGGACGGGCTCCTTCCGCTTGATGTGCTGCTGTTGTAAAGTTGACGTTTCCGCGGAACACACCTTAAAGCCGTTCTCATCTCGGCATTGCTTTTGACACATCTGACAATACCATCGCAGCTTTTGGAGGCCCGAGGCCTTTATCCTATTGCTCATCCATTTCGGCGTCCCGAACTCTGCCTTCGGCATCTTCGTGACAAATGGAACTAGATCCGGCCAAAATTATGATATAAAGCACTTGGATGCGGTCCCTCTAGGCCTAGATGGCCTCAACTGTCTCGGCGTCCCTCGCGGTATGTGTAGAAGGCGCCACGTACCGAGAAAATGCAGGGAGGCGCCCTAAGAGGCTGAGCCAGCGTGGGCGTAGAGGCGCCTAAAATTACCCTGGAAAAAACATGGGATCCGCTGCTGTCAGTCAAGCTCGTAAGTGAATATTAGCTTCAATATGCAATTCTATGATATCATTTGAGCCTATGTTGCCGTGCCGCCGGGCGACTTCGGGCGCTCTAGCCCGCGGTAGAACTCAAAAAGAACAAAATGGATGACGTGAAACAATTCCCTCCGTTGATGTTAATCTATGTGCCAAGACAGCAGGGGCGATTATGGTATCAATAAGTACAGACAAGAGAATGCCTTAGAGGCGAAGCTAGGCGGCGGAGGAAAGCGGCGGTGTACGCACCAAAAGCAGCATATGCTACGATCTGCCTTGGCTTCCTGCATTGCCCATTTATATATTTGTGAAAATAAGGCACATTTAATGAGGAGACCTCGCAAGAATTACTCGGTGTTGCATGCAACTGCAGGGGCCCCCGAAGGCGGGGCCCCTGTGGGACGAACCCCAGAATTACCCCCATTAAACTGTCCTCCGAATAATCACTATCATCGATTATTATTATTATACTTTTATTTAATTATTGACATATTTATTAGGGCAGTATTTCCCAGTTTGTATGGGCAGGCAAACCAATGTGCCCATGTGTACATCATCGCTGGTTTGATGCTTGTTATATCTGTGTTCCAGTGGGAGTTTGAATTACAAACCCACTCGTAGTCCGACGACCCTGTAACACGGCCTTTTTCAAGTTGGAACATACATTTCTACTATTAAGTTATATTCCATGTGGATACCGATGGACTCTCGCTGTGTTCCTGTGTGTTGTGTATTGGAACTCGTCAGACAAAGATTTCTGCTCCTTGATCACCGTTTGCCACCCTTCAGGTTGGCATGTGTTCCCTGCTTCCTCTCCAGGGATCTAGGGTCTAGGGTTTAGGGTTTAGGGTTTAGTGTCCAGGCATTCCTTTCAAAACGAATATGTCCGTACCAAGCGCTGCAAATCACAACTGCCCTCGCGGGCCTGGAAGGCGGACGCGAGCTCGCACGACGGCTGCAATAGTCTCATTCGAAATATGTAGAATCTAGACGCATACCAGGAATAGTATTCATACATACTGCTTCATGAAAGCCCTTCCTAGTAAGCGTTTGAATGTGCATAGACGGACGCTTCAGCTGGTCCCATCGTTGCTTTACAGTCAGTCAGCGGCTGTGATAGCATCTACGTTCTCCTGCACAGGCTCAGCAAATATGCTACAGCAAAGAGTTATTTCGAGATACTATTCTAATCATCATTGAGTCTAGCTTTAGTCATATAAAAGGCGAAAGACCCCCCCGCCACGTTAAGGGAATGGGAAGGACTCCCTGCAACTTCAACATTTCTGAAGTCGAGCTTAGAAATGGTACTTGCATGCACTCATTTAGAGAGCATAACTCTTTAAATCCATGCATGCAAGCGTGGACTCTAAGTCCTTCTTCAGGAGTCAAAGAATATGCGTTTGCATTCGTAGAGGAGGCTTCTCTTGCGTTACCACCTCCGTTCATCGATTGCGTCAACGTAACATTTTTGCCGCTTGGCAGCATCCCTCAGTCGACACGGCTAAGTGCCTTTCCCCTCCGTAACTTTATCTAAAGCTATCGGTACAATTCGCTACGAAATTCTGAAAGTCTGTAGCTACGCATGACTAAGGGGGATTCAATACGAGTTCGCTGCCTGTTAGCTCAGCGTGGCGTGCCTGCATGGTTCTAGTCCTAGCACACAAAACAATTACCAGCATCACAAAGTCCATACGACCCAACCGCCTTGGCCGTCATACTCGACAAAAATGACGACTGTCGCTTCGCATACCCAAAGCTGTATCACTGTCCCGCTACGAATTTTCCAGGCAGCAGATCGCTAGCGAGCAACTGTGCCCACGGGATCACGCTTGTGATTCGCCTTGCACAGAGCACAGAACTGCTGCCCCTCAACACTTCTGGAGAAATCTTGTTCCTGCCAAGCAATTGACGGCAGACAGTGTAAACACTACATCCCCAAACATCCCTACGATGCATATCTTCGCTAGGGGACGGGGAGGGGATGCTGGATATATTCGAGTGTATGCGTCCACATGTCCGCCAAGGTTTATGCAAAATGTTCGAGCTTCCTTCGTACAACTGAACATCTGATGATGAGAGCGCTGCATACTCAGTACCGTCGGTCAAGGATATGTATGCAAACCACTTGCCCTGCTACAGCTACAGCTGCAGGTACTGACTGCCCTATGTACGCCATCGGAAAGCAGATCAATCATCATCATCATCATCAACTTTGCCCTCTTTGCCTTTTCTTTTCCCCAAAAAGGAAGAGACTCCCTTGAAGAGCATATTGGCAGCCCGAATATTTCTTGCTGTTGCCTTTGAGCGGTTGAAGTCTGGTATGTTCCTTGGGTCTGTGTCTATTTCCATCGTCAGTACACCAGAGTTGTCGTTGACGCCCAATACACCCTCATCTGCCATACCATACAACACGGGCCTGGTCCCGGAGAACAGGTCTAGTCCGAACACATGCACCTGCACACTGTTGAGTGCAGAGGACTTGAACGCACTCCCCACGTCGGTATTCGCCTGCCGGTGCACCCTCTCACAGAACGTCTCCCCGAATATTCTCCACTCCATCCTTAGTAGCCTGCAAGAGACGGGAACGCACAAACCAGAGCAAGCATGTTGTGGAAACCCTACGTCCTCGGAATCGTCTGATATGGGTTGCTGTACAAGTATCCATTTACAATATATATATATATATATATATATATATATATATATATATATATATATATATATATATATATATNAGACTTACCACTTGAAGTAGCAGTGACCTTGTTGCATCCAGCAGTCGTTGATTGAGCCCTTGAGGGTTGTGAACGACTGGTATTTGACAAACATAGACTCCACCAAGGCTACTGTTCCCGACATCCTCGGTTGCACCGCGTCCCCCCCCTCACTGAGGCCAGAGATTGCACCTGTGACGAACTGCCATTTGCTAGCACTGACATCGAGGGGTCTGTTGAATCCCATGCGGGGATTCAGCAGCAAGTAGACTTCCGTGGGAACTCTGGGGTCTTTACCCTGTGAGAATACAGATCCGCGGAGGTGGTCGAATAGGCCGTAATTATCTTCGCTGTCGGGGCACCAGTATCTGAACACCACCCTTGCCCAAGGAAGGGGATGACCGAAGCGATCCGTGTTCCAAAGAGACATGTAGCGAACATCGACGTCGATCTCTAATTGGGGGAACGTCTTCCTCCACATCGTATACCGCTTGAGGAGGTTCCATGAAGAGATACTATTGCGTCGCCTGGCGTGCTCCGCTTCCCACGCGGCCCGTACCTGATTATGCGCTTCATTCATCATCGAGAGCCACGAACATACCTCCGGCCCAACTTCAAAAGGATCCAGAATTTCACCTCCTTCCTGGGTTGAGCCTGGCTTGGGGGTTACTATAAGGTTGCCTGGCACTCCCAGCCTGCAACCATCCGGGCCCATAGACCACATACCCGGACCCAAGACATCCCGCCTGTCCACTTTTATTACATCAGGTGACATAACGCCGACGTCTGCTGCAGCAAACTTCGAGCAAACTACCAGCAAAGCCACCGCAAACCCTCGCAGGGTCGTGCAAGCGGGCGATCTATGAGAAGACATTGTAAAGGAATGAAGACTGAATTGAGATGCAAGGATATATGAAAAAGAGGAACTGGATAAGAACTTAACAAGAGTTCAAATCGACAAAAATTCCATTAAAAAGATTCAAATGTATGTAGTGTAGAACACAAACTCAACGAACAGAAGAGCGCACGCCTGAACCGATCGGCGAGAAAGCAGTGCTCAGAGCGGGCCCCGCCCTCGCGGCTGCTCTGCCAGTTCAGAAGAAAGTGGTAACTTTTGACGAATGTAATTTGGTTAAATTCGTTAACATGAATTAATTAATTAATTTTATTCACCTGGATTCATACTATTATTATTTACAAATAGCGTAGTCGCACTGACCACACCAAGGTTACCACGCGGGACCAGGCAATCGATGCACTCGAGCCCTTCTTCCTCGGCTCGAACGAACAACTCGCCATCCTGAGCAAGTTTATAAATATTATTAACAAAATTATGGTATTATAAGTAATGTTTACTGTCTACTTTGTATAGTTTAAAGCTATTAAGTAGTGGAGGGGCAATGGTCCTCTCACCACTGACGGTGTCTCGGTGGTCTACACAGAGCAGTGCTGCCATCGTTCCGAGTTTCCTTTCATTGATTCCGGTTGCCGCATCTTTCTGTAGTCGTTTTCTCTTTTCATTGCAGTAACGCTCTTTCTTATCCTTTAGGTTTTGCCCATGCAGGGTGTTTGTGTGGAGTCTGAGCCCGGCCGCACGAGGCCATGCGGTGGATACACCTGCGCCTACGCCGCAGTTGCTGCATAGGGGTCATGTAACTAATTGTTTTTGCATATTATAGCGATAGATATATTGCATAAACTGGATCTGCGCTTGCGATGCGTTTGCACCCATCTACAAATGGCCCTAGAAACGACCAACGGAGCAATACGCACACAACAAGCTTGTCTAATAACAGCCACATATCTAAGTGGCATATATATATATATATATATATATATATATATATAAACATATGTATATATGTTTGCACAAATATCAAAAGAAAGCTTAGATTCTGAACGCTGTAGAGTATTCATGCATGAGCTCTGTTTCGACTGACTCAGCTACGAATACAACTCAGGCTAACTAGGAAAATAATGCGGCGAAGCAGTTTCAACTAAAACCCTCTGCGTTCTTGGCGGAAGGTCAGTGCTGCAGCATCAGGATGCATGCATCTCGCGTAGTCACTGCAGCTGCAATGCAATTTCATTGCGGGTATGCGATGCAGCAGCTGCAGCTGCTTTTGCTGCTGCAGCTTCAGCTACAAGCGAATAGAAACAAATCCTGCTAGCCAACCAGTTTCCGCATGCGTCATCAACCAACCTTCATCGATCAAGGTGTCGTTGCACCCCAACCCCAACTACATTGCTTTCGCTCTCGGGCTCCCTTTATGAAAGCCATTGAAATGATTGTGTTATTCGACGGAACTAGGAACCCTTGAATAAAGTGCTGCTGCACGGTAGACCGAGCAGCCCTCATTCACCACCAAAGGGCAGCTAACAAGGGGAATGGCGGCTGCAGCGCATACACGGCTGACTTCAGTCGGATCGCTGCACGGGGACCCCGGGCTTCAGCAGAAGACTTCGTTGGTTACTTCTTAAAGAATGTTTCAGCTAAACACAGATGGGCAGTAACAGAACAAAGTACGAAAAAAAAAACAAGTTGGAGGGCTGCAGCCGATGCTATAGCCCCTATAGCCACCGCAGAGGAGAAATTTCGCACACGGAAACTGGAGTTTCAACTTAGTATGGCAGAAACAGTACCGAAGTGTACACGTGCGCCAGTGCTACAAGGGTTTAGGGTTTTAGGGTTTAGGGTTTAGGATTTAGGGTTTAGGAGTTGTATCTCGCCGGTGTCAGGGCAAAGCGCATGCGGCCCGGGCTTGTCCCACGGCAGACCCAAGAGCTCAGAGGAGAGGCGAGAGCTGCAGGAGGTGTATAGAGGTCTGGGTCACTACGCTAGCGAGTGTGCAACAGCCGCCAGCCGACGAAACGAGAATATAGTTTCGTGTTTTGTAGGGTCTATAAAAGAGAATTCATGTTTATTTTAGGGGTTTAAAGTTGTTTTCTGACGTCTTTTGTGAGATGTGCGGTGGGTAAAGCGGAGAGATGGCACGCAGCTACAGGTTGATCGTAGTAACACGGCTTAGTAGTAGTAGTAGAAACTCGTACACTACAGTTGGCCCCCCATGCAGCGGGGGGCCTTCACTGGTCGAGCTAAATTGCTATAGATAGAAAGTTCATGTATTTATGTATATTTCTGTATTTATATGTATTTATATGCGAAGAAATTTGGCGTAGATAGACCCAAAAACTACCCAAGACGGCACCGATACAGCGGCAGCAAGCCCCGAGTTTTGTTGCTGCGTTTGACTTTTGTTTGTATTTGTCTCTATCG
This sequence comes from Eimeria mitis, assembly GCF_000499745.2. NCBI lineage: Eukaryota > Apicomplexa > Conoidasida > Eucoccidiorida > Eimeriidae > Eimeria > Eimeria mitis. Next base: position 32,190 of record NW_013567706.1, read on the forward strand.
ACTTTCAAGAGCAGTTATATTTATTAAATACAATTGTTTTATTTTTTATTATTTTGCTTTCAAGTTTTGCCCCTTGTGATCAACTCTATGGAGGGCCCGGCTGTACGTACAGCCGGCGCTGCTGGGGTGTCTGTGCAGCGCCAAGTGAGAACAG
>NW_013567706.1:32443-32550 GCF_000499745.2 Eimeria mitis
TGTCACTTTCCAGTAATTTACTTTTAACTCATTCATCTACATGAGAAAAACCATTTCAAAAGGCCTGACCTCCCCCCCCACAGGACCGGTTGTGCTGCACAGCCGAA
>NW_013567706.1:32655-34032 GCF_000499745.2 Eimeria mitis
CATGCAGCCTCCCGGCTGCAGCGGCCCTGGGGCTTTCTATGGGCCCCCCTCTTTGGCTTACATGCAGCCACAGGGCCCCTTCAGCGCACGACAGACGCATGCAGCGAGACAGGAGCAGAGCGAACCGAGTGTACAGACATGTGTGAGGGACTCTGTGCGGATGCTGGGAGAGGCTGTGGCGGTGCTGGAGGGGGTCCGCCTCCTGGGGTCCCAGTTGCTGCAGTGGGGCGGAGAAATAAATCAAGTGCTGCAGTCGGTGATCCCTGCAGCTCTCATTCTGCAGATAGGCAGGTGGATGTACACCCGAACAATAGGCGCATCAAAGCGTCACACCATCCAGCGCATGCACAAAGCATGGCGAGAGGCCAGCGAGGTAGACAGACTCAACTACAAATTCCCAATGCCTACCAGCAGCAGCAGCAGCAGCAGCAGCAGCAGCAGAAGCAGAAGCAGAAGCGCCAGCAGGTGGCTGTTGATGCTGCGCGACTTCTCCGCGCTGCTGGCCCTCATTGTTGTCGCGGCTGAGCTGTACATACACTTCAGCGTGTACAGGTGAGTGGCCGCATCTGTAAGATACATACAAGCGAAAACTTGTATAGTTCAGATCTAAATTATATACAATATATACATTATGTATATATAATTATATTATTGTATATAAGTAATGTTTGGGGGCAGTTGGGGTGTATGTACAGTGCAGCTGCGGTGTATCTCCTGCTGTTTACAGACGCCTGCTGGGGCGCCTGCGGGTGCTGACGGCCAAGAAGAGGGGCCTCGAGGCTGCCGGTGCATGCAGCTGCAGCAGCTGCAGCAGCAGCAGCAGCAGCAGCAACGGCGACAGCGGCAGCAACTGCTGCAGCAAATGCATGCAATGAAAAAATGCAGCAGCGGCAGTGACAGCTAGCAGCAGCAACTGCAGCACCACTCCCCTTCTGTTGCTGCTGCTGCAGTCGTTTTAGCAGCAGCAGCTGCTGCTGCTGATCCTTGGTGTTTCAGCTGCCTGAACTAGTGGCAGTACGAAGCAGCAGCAGCAGCAGCAGCAGCAGCAGCAGCAGCAACAATGGCAGCAACCGCTGGCCGTTGTGCAGCAGAAGAATTTTACAAGCAAACAGACGTCAAACTTCATTTTTTTTGTTTCGATTTTATGCAGGAGACAACCACTTGACAAGTTGCTGCTGCTGATACTGCTGTTGCTGCTGTTGCTGTTGCTGTTGCTGCTGTTGCTGTTGCTGCTGCTGCTGTTGCTGCTGTTGCTGTTGCTGCTGCTCCTGTTGCAGAGGTAGCAGCAGCGGCAGCAAAAAAAGAGGACAGAGTTTGCTGCAGCTGTGCATGTTCCTTCTGCAGCAGCAGCAACTGCTGCTGCTGCAGCTGCGGCGA
>NW_013567706.1:34202-35056 GCF_000499745.2 Eimeria mitis
GGCCGATGAGAGCTCAAGGCCGCCCGTTACATAGAAAGCAGTTGGCTTGCTGGGTGAGCAGCAGAAGTTTAAGAAAAGAAAAAGAGTTTTTGTATGTTTTTAATAATAAAATAAATAAACAAAAAAGGATATTAATATAAATATAATACACAAAAATACATCTGTACACAACAACTCTCACCGCTAAACTATAAGCAGTGCTGTTTCCTCGCTGCTTCATCAGCTGAGGTGCCTATACACCTGAACACACATCCTGCTTACTGCAGCAGCAGCAGCAGCAGCAGCAGATGCTGCTGCTGCTGCTGCTGCCGCTGCTGCTGCCGTTCGTAGCTGTAACGGATTAAACCCCACACAAGCCTAAGCCGTTCTGATTAACCTAGCAGCAGAAGACAAGATGCGCTGCAGCAGCAGCAGCAGCAGCAGCAGCAGCAGCAGCGGTAGCGGCCTCAGTCTTGTTTAAGAAGGTTGCGCACTCTGTGCAGCAGCAGATTGCTGTCTGTACACACCAAATATCCCTGCTGCAGCATCGCATCAAGCAGCAGCAGAGCCCGCTCTAGGTGTAGCGACATCTGTGTTTCTAGGGCCCCCCCTTCTGCTGCTGCAGCAGAACTTACACCCAGCAGCTGAGACAGCACACGCAGCCACAACTCAATTACTTCACCTGTAACCAGAGGAACTTCTTCTTCGTTTATTCCAACAATACAATACAGAGAGCCGAGCTGACGATACACCGCACGGGTGCTGCTGCTGCTGCTGTCGTTGTTAATGCTGCTGCTGCTGCTGCTGTGGGGTTTCGCGCTGCTGCTGCTCTGCAGCGGGGGGATCGTCAGGACTCGAGAAGTGCGTGGAGGTGC
>NW_013567707.1:0-542 GCF_000499745.2 Eimeria mitis
CCAGACTCAGGTAAAGCGCAATGGACAACCCTGTTGTGAAGGCCACTGCGTACTCGCTGCATTTTGCCACGTCATTTGAACGTTCACTTTTGATATCGGGGGTTGGCAGCCAGAGCGTTCTGCCATGAGAGTAAGTTGTTTACGCAGCCTGGAAGTAGCATGCCCAAATGCCAAAGCGCGGCGAAACGTCGGAAAGACCACCAGGGCCCGTCGAAGGCTCAAAACGCTGATCCGTCGGATGCACAATTATTGCATGAATGATACGTAGATGTCACATCGTCCCTACGACAAAGCGACATCTGCGCCACCTCAATCTGGAAGCGCTGCGACTTGTTCGCGCGGCCCAGTGGCAACCGCGGGCAGACTGATCAGCGTTCGGGACTGCGGCTCATAGTGCTTGTTGCTCACTGCAAAGCAACGTCACAGCTGCGCTGTGACGTGCACAGGTTCTGCTACCTATCAGATGTACAATGCAAAATCGAAGCCACTGCGAGCACGTTCAATTTGGTGCGCTCGGCCTATGCCCCTGTTGTACACTTTTG
>NW_013567707.1:627-9729 GCF_000499745.2 Eimeria mitis
CAACAGGACCACTCGACTTATTCAGCAGCACTGCACAGTTTCCCTGTTACCTGTAGGGGTGTAAAGTTTCTCTCACTAGCACAACGATCTGGTGCATCGCTAGCCATGTGCTCCTCTATGATACAGGCATCTCGGCATCTAGTACGTTCTGCATTCGCCTTGCGCTGGCGCATTTTAGCGAGCTGCCTCACGCACCCTGCGGATTCTGTCGCTCCCGTTGAGCGAATGCTTGACGACAACAAGGCATGCATTTCCGCCAATCATACTCCCTGCGTTGGTCGGTTTTAGTGCGCGCGTTCACTGGGCAGCTATGTAGCACGAAGTCATACTTTGGCATTCCCGCGAAGCCCACAGCTAGCTTCGAGACCACTGCACAATGGGTTGCACAACAGACCTCCGCGCCACCACAACACGCTCCTGTATGAACTCGCCCATCAACGCAAGCCGTGTACAGTTGCACTTACGTTTATTATCACCTTGCGCGCTCACATATGAATGGAGGCTGCCTGACAAGCGCAGAGCTTGTTTCAAAAGTGCGCACAGTCTGTTTTAGTGAGATCAACGCAAGCTTACGGAACACCTCGCTCAGTCGAATACTCCTTACACGCAGGACCATCTTGCATGGTAGAAATACTAGACTGCTTCAGACCATTAATTCCTGTCATTCGGTCCGAAAGCAGGTATTTTGCCACAGATACGTTAATATCTAAGACTTTCACAAAACGGATAGTGTCGAAAAAAGTTAAGGGCGATCCTGATATTGCCCACTCAACTTAGGTGACAAAAGTTAAAGGCGGTCCTCATATTGCCCACTCAACTCAGGTGACCCCGAAACGGAGACATTGTGTGTTCTATTTCCTGAACATGAAGGAACCGGAGGCCTACCTTGAACACTCGAACGCACGTCCTACTCCATTTCCAGTCGCACACTGTGGTGTGTCACCCTTGAAAAAATATCGAGGGCGTCATCAGGCATTCCAACAAGCGTGGGCATCCGGGTACACTAGCTAACAGCGTCCAGGCCACCAAAGCAGAAACACCGATATTTTTCGGAGGTCCTGCTATAACATCCCACACACTAGGGTTTCTGGGTTTAGGGTGGCAGGTGAACGGGGCGTAATACGCCACCTTTTCTCGTCCCTGTCGAGCTGGGTTCTGTCGTTCAATGCANGAGGCGCTTCTCCGCACCATCCAGTTCCACTGAAAGTGAGTAGGCTGCTGATTGAACGGTACATATTTACGTACAAACTATGTCATGTGTCTTTATTTGAAAAGCTGTGTCAGTTATAGCTTCTACATAGTGAGCATTCGCCGCTTTTTGGGTTCCTGATAGTATGCAATGATGTGCAAATAATGCGTTGACGGAATGTGGGCCATCAAGAACTCATTTCTATCTGCTGTCTTCCTCACCAGCTGTTTGTTCCATAAGGAGAATCGATGAAGATAATCCCCAAAAGCATAAGCATAGAGTGTGTAAAGGGTCCGATTGCCACGGAATAATTCATTCAATTTTACTTGCCGAAAGTGCATACGCACAGACTGTGGAAAAATGCAGTAACGTGAAAGCAGTGCTGCGCCGCATGTGCCATGTGCGAAGTCCGAACGTCATTCCAGATGTCTCCAGCCGTATAAATCCAAAACATCGGGCAACTTGATGCATTCTGTTTCACTCCCCGTAAAGCATGTTAATGTTGTATGGCACTATTATTCAGTGTTATGCGCTACGGGGATGTAATTTCTTCGCATTGGACGTCAGTGCAGCGAAACCGGCGAGCAACGGGTTATGCGGGAGCCTCGCANAGCACAGATTCAGACACACTCCCTGAGTCACAAACATCTGGCGCTCAATACTGTGTTCCGCCTTAAACACACCACTACGGCTTCGCAGCAATGCCGTTACCAGTATCAACAACGACCCATGCTGCTGAATGAATAGACGTCGCGCTTGATTAGAGTGGATTTCAAAGTATTGTGTCAAGCGCCAGTTTGAGAGGAAATCGTTAAATCGGAGAAAGTAGAGGCAAATATTACCAGACCACGCTTTCTACGCAACAATTTCCAGTTGTGGGCAGTGCTACGCCCGTGCAGTGTTCGTTGCGTGAAAGCCCTAAGGGATCCTGCGCACTCTAACTTCCAATTATCCCAGTTTTCACAAATAGACTGCCTTAATGAGTATGTGGCTCACACAGTGGCGCCAGGAGCAAGACTACAGCCAACACTAAAATGGCTTTGAACATCGGGTCCGCTGCACGTAGGGCGGCCCCTTGTACTCGAAGCCTTGCCTACGAGAAACGCACATGTATGTCGTGGGTGCTGTGCACACTCCGTACCAGCTGGGCCATTTGTGTTTCGGTTTATAAGCACTGCCTATATATGTCAGAATATAAAATTCATTTGTACTGTCATGCGCAAGCAAACAGATTCGGACAAATGGATAGCTAAAGCCGCATCCTGTCCAACCTGAATTCTCACTTGCTGCGCCATTGTACACGAAAAAATACTGGGTACAATGCGCCCCGCGAGTGCAGCGCGTTGCCTTCCGCTTAACGTGCAAGCAACTGGCTGAATTCACGTGCGTACTTTCTGCGGAGAAGCGCCGAAGTCCTTCGCGCAGCCTCGTTGTTGCTAGCAAGGGCCTGGAATTTCATCTAGCTTGTGTCGAGTTTGCAGCCTGTGCTTTGCCGTACTTTGACAGTATAAAAAAAGAACTGTGGGCAATCAGTCAGGATGTGCCTGAAGACTTGTCACGCCTACAGCCTGTGCTCCACGAGGGGAAGGTGCTGCGAAGTGCCAATGGCGGACGTGCAGCGAGCTACGGAAGTTTCACCGGTATGCTTCCAGGTGGGCGAACATTATCTCAACAGAAAGATACTACTGGATAATAGCATGCCCACCTGCCGCAGGTCNTGATTAAGATTATTCAGCAGGTATTCCCTGTATTTTTGTTGCATTTATTTGCTCTTCCCAGGGCCAGTCTGCGCCAGGCCAACTGCCCCCGTGTTGCATGCATATGGGGAGCGCTACGCTAGCCATCTAGAAATCTCTTATTCGCAAACGTAATAACACAGAGAGTGCGCGCTGTGAAATCCTGGATTATGGGTAGTAGATACACCGAGGAGATGCGTGTGCCACGAGTATGAGCTACGCTCGCCAGTTGCGTGCGTCCATGGCAGTGCCCGGGGAAGATCCAAGCGCACTTCCTGTGCATCGTTTTTTTAGAAAGCTGTGGATATATTGTGTATCAGGCTAATGCATCACCGCCGTTGGCAACTGTATTCTTATTGCCAGACTGCACACATTGCTTCCCACCCCTCACTGCCTTGTAACGCACTTGCTGCATAGTTTTACAGTGCAGAGAAGCTGGTACAGCTTCTGCTTCAATGGATTCATCAATACCATCTTGTGGAAGCCAGGAAGCTATTTGGTTAGTAATTCACCAATTCACAGCGACTCTTAGAACTGCTGCGCATCAATGTAATTAGATCCGAACTTCTCAATGTGGTCATTCTGTACGGGTACGCATTCTTAGGAGCATTTTTACCTACCAGCTATGCATTACAGCGTCCGTACACAGGACATGCTTGCATGTCCTGGCATGGAATCAGGCACAGCGTAGTAGGCGATGCATCAATAAGTAAATTCACCAGTAAGTCAGGAGTACGAGCACACTGCATGGTTGCTCCATCGCCTAACGACGGCATGGAACAATTTAGATAATCATTTCGTGCCTCCAATATGCACGCATAAGACAGTTTACTACGGACACTAAATTCGCTTTTGTCATGAAGAAACAGGCATGATTCCTTTAGTTTTACAGCTCAATAGATTGCACGGGTGCGTTTTACATGTTGGAATGTGCACAGGTTATGCCCTCAGCCGCCAGACTCACATTCTAGTTCATGTACAAACCAATGCGGCGCAGTTATCAGCATATTGGACTTCACTCATGATCGGATTGTGGCCAGTTCAATTTTAGAAGGGAAGAAGACGCGTTTTGTCGCATGCAAGGTTGTTTCCGCGATGCAACAAAGCAGCCCATTCGCCTATTCGTTTGAGAGAACACAGAAATATTCTTGGAACTCCAGGAACAAACGCAAAGATGAGTAGGCTTCGTACTAGTGTTTGTTCCTGGCACTCCCAGAATATTCCTGTTGGTTTTCGTCAAAGTGTTTCGTTCGCCATACGTGGCGACGCCGCCCACGCTCGATTCCCGCCTGGTCATCGCGAGCCAGGCACGTGCCAAACATACTGCAGCATAAGGGCCGTGGTGCGCATATTTTCTGCCACGCGTCCAGAAGTCTGCGAGACCTATTGTACCGTTGAGCAAGCTGGCGGGGCCGTCCATCGCATGTTCTGTTCCATTTGCTGGATACAACCNTGCTGATACTGCTAGCTCATCTACAAGCCGAAAGGAACCCGAGTGTTTCTCATGAGCTGCAACTAGCGGAGGAACAACTACGCTAGTGAGTCCACGTTCGATTGCTTGTCCAAATGGATATGTGACGAGATTTCTATCTCAGTCTACAAAGTGCGGACGTTTCCACATAACTGAGATGTTGAGTGGGCTAACTGAAGCGCAACAGCTGAGCAGCTCAAAAGAACAATCTCCATGCTCGCGCTTACTCTCTGCTCGAATGAGACTTCACTAGTCCCGAGGTAGTCTGTTTTCCAGCAGTTTCTGTCGCTTGAACTTCGCTGGCGAGAAGGCGCCGGAGAGGTTTGGAACTGGTCGTTCTGGGTGACTTTAGGAGGTATCGGTTTTACCTGTGGCTGCGTGTCATTCCACTGCTGCATAAGGCCTTGTAGAAAAAAAGGCATCCAAGGAGCAATCAAACACACTTCCTGCGTAACGCGCAACCACAAAATGTGCATTATGGCTCCTTTCGCAGGGACTGTGCAGCAGGTACACCAGCCTTTTGCAAAGCAGTGTGAAACTCTAACGCGGCTCCTTCAAGCGCCTTGGAAGGCGTTTTCATCATTTGCACGCCATTTGCACATGATGGCCCATGATGCTATTCACAATACTAGTGCGCGTGCCCGCCGTGCTTCTGCAATTTAGAGGTCTTGTTCGTTTGATTTGCCTTCGCCTACGGCGTTTACTGAGATAAGTGCATACAGACACCCCTAAAAATGCGTCCAACAGTCACTTCCACCGAATCTAGTAAAACTGTCTGCTTGCTCTGCCGACCCGAAGCGCAAGATAACGCACGAACTGACGTTTGTCAACAAAACATACTATCGCTTATGCAGCCGCCAACACCCAGCTTCACATGTGACTATTCGATACGCCTGGGACTTGCGCTAGGATAAGGGCATGATCATTCTTCAGACTCACCGCCTGATCGTTCACCCCATCCTTTGCAGAGCAAATGATTTGACTAGGAGATATAGGCTCATGGTTGTATGTATGCAACGCTTTTTGGCGACTGTCGGCAAGTTTTCTTCTCATCCAGCATCCTAATATGCGCGCGCACTTGCTGTGACGGCGACCTGATATCTCCAAACACTTTTGCTTAGCCACTGGGAAGCCCTTGCTGTTAGTCTCCTATCCAGCGTACAGGCATACGCAATTTTCTCTTCGAATGAGTACTGGGAAGGGCTGGATAGAATCCAGGCTTCACAGCGACCAAGTGTTGCACTTCAGCTTGGCTTTATATATTACTTCCAACAGTGTCACAAAAGAAAACTAGAGCAGCTCCTTATGGAAGGAGCATGATTAAGAAAAATAGTTTTCTGTTCATTGCACAGCTGACAGACTGTACCTGCAAGAGCAAGACCTGTAAAATGTGTACGCTGAAGCACGGGTTCCCATTTGACACCGGGCAAAACTTACAGTCTGTGCGGCAGGCGCTCGTCTTTGTCCTCTGTCACCGGCCTACACTGACAGNTTTGAAGCAACCGCAGTTCCGTTGTGGGCCGACTGCAGACAACCAAACTAGTCGACCTGATATAACTAGACTATGTTATTCCGCGACACATGTGTCTCCTGCCAACTGTCTCTTAACACTGCCTCCGCTCGAGGCCGTAATCCGCATATTGACTGCAGCATAGTCATTGCACTCGGGCGTCCTCGTAATTCACATGTTGAGTAGGACTATTTACAGTATAACAGATGTACTGCTTGGGCTGAAGCAATTGCATACATCCAAGCGCTCAAAGTATACTTACCAACTGATTTAATTGATGCTTCGCCCTATCCCCTACAGCACGTGCGTAAGCAGGCCAGATAAGACTGCTATCAGCAACCAAACATGTATGGATACAGGGACAGCAAAACAAGGACTTTGGTCGCTTGAATGAAATGCTTCAAATAAACAACAGCAGCTGGTAGACGGACTATTTCATCGACCCGCCCCAACAAATTCCACCTCATGTAATTAGATCATTCGAACACATTGATGATAACCTCTACTAAGGTGAACTCTTTCTCACTGCCTGTGTCATCATCGCCGCAGCATGTCTCATCGCACCACATCGTTTGCAACGCTGAATATGTATCAAACACACTGGTGCAAGACGAATCCAACTCACCGTAACGACCGCAAACGTATCATAGGTACGTACTGCCTAAGGCAAAACGCTCCTATGTGCAACACCCTTCTCCCTCTTTTTGTGCATCGCCTCTCCACTTCCCCACCACAACCGTTCCTACGCAGCTTCTAGATCTGGACGTCAACTCGCAAGCGCACGGATTATAAGATTCGAATCAGTTGGTACAAGATTTCAGTCTGCGTAGTATAGACAGAATCGACAACGCACGATCTATGCCGTTTCAGGTAGGATTGCAGTTCTTGACCAGCTGCTGTTGTAAGCTGCAACGAGTGCAGGGGCGAGTTTCAACGTGCGGGCAGATGATCAGTGCGCATCCCTGTACACAGAGTGTTGACTCTTTCACCACTGGAAAAATCGCTGCATAATTTCGCTCGGTTTGAGAACTTCCGTGGCAGATCACAGGCACTGCCTGTTTCGCCGCCGTTTTTGAGCTGCCATCCGAACATTAATCTAGAATGCTCCTTCTGCAGATGTTCAGTGACCTGTCCATGCGCTGCATTCAACCAGCAAGATTCAACGCACCCTCTTCGATATTGTCCCCCCATAAGCACAGTCAGAGCCCGCATAGTCCGTCCAACATTCATCGCCACCCCTTGACCGTGTGCAGTTTTGCAAAGGCAAGCTCAGATGCGGCGAAGTCATGCTGTTGGGCGCACATTCTGTAACGCCAGCCAGCAAGCGCATTTATCCCGTCTTAGTCCTGAGGACGTTCGGAAACTGTTGCGCGATACTTCAAAAGTGTATTGTTCGAAGAAAGCATGCAATGCCTGCTTTATCATGCGCTTCGCACTCGCTGCTCTCTCAAAAGTTGTTTCACGGTTTAGTCCCGGAATATGGCCATTTGCGAACAAGCGACTCACCAACAACAGTAAGAAATTCCAGCTCGCCAGTTGCAGTGTTGGTAACGCTCCACCGAAACAAACACTTGACTGTTCTATATGAGTAAGTCCCTAAGAACTCCTATCCAATCCGGGCATGCAGTTATTCAGCGATCCAAAACATCCAGGAAAAAAGTAGCTGCTGCCACATTCAAAATTTCGCCGGGAACCTGAGATCAGTGGCATGCGCCAAAAGGTGCGGACGAGTTTTTTGTCAGTGCCCTGATCCCCAGATACACCCTGTAATCTGTTTATGTTTCATGTGTCTAACGGTGCGCAAGAGTATATCATTTTTGGTAACATTTTACAGGGTTACATGGTCATTCCAGCAAAGTCATGAAATGTCCTGCAACATACCGGATGCTCGCCCGCGNACAACAAGTCACATCTTCTGCCGTGTCAAGTGGGCATCGCTGATGAGGCTGCTTTGACATTTGTAACGATCTTCGCAGTTACCGGGCAAAATTACCGGTGGACTAACCGGCTGTGTTGTCGTACTTACCTTATCCTGACGTTCGCGCCTCTGCGGCATATAGCAAAGCTGCGACATCACCGAACCGATGCAATGCCCAGTAAGGGGAAACGAAGTCCATCTCCAGCTTACTATCAACGAGAAGCTGCACCGTGTTCTGCTAAATCACGTGCACAACTTCGGCGACAACCAGGGTACGGTTGAGTGACCGGTGCGCCCTCCACGTCGCTGGCAAGCATGCAAATAGTGCTCTCCTGCTCGCTACTGCCAAAAATAGTTGCTTTAAGGGCAGTGTTCCTGTATCCAAACGCATTTCAGTACTAAGCTCATCATGCATTTAGCCTACGCAAAAGTGCTCCCTTCCAGACGCCTGAGTGATGCACTAGCGCCGTTCGTCGGACTCACTCCGTCGCTGGTGTGCCTTACTCTGCATGCTTAGTCTGTATCCCGACACAGACGTCTCGCGAGAGCCGCTACTGTAGTACTGCGCACAACTGCAGTCCCTTCTGACGCTACAAAGCTTACCCTCTGTTGCCGACAACATACCCGAAAGCACTCCAACTGCTCAACAACGCTGCACCAGACCGCACTGACTTAACATACCTAAACCAATATCACCAGTACTTCGTCGCCCGTCAAGTCCCCGAACGACCGTTGTCACATTTCAAAAGCTGCCAGACGCATATCGCACTCGGACGCGCTGCATCGGGCTAAACACCCAAGGATCCGCAAAGCCACAACAACGCGTCCATGCTAAGCCCACGTTGGACTCCTCTAACAACGACTTCCCACCCTGGATGCCGCGTTCGCAACCCGAACCATGCACTCACAATACCCTAGCCAAACAAGTTCCCCTTCAGCAGCAAGCGCTTCTGCTTGCACTGATGCCGCTGGTACTATCCGCATGGCTCCTCAACACTGCCCGTCCCCGCTGCCATCAAACAACGATCCACACCTCCAAAAAAAACGCACTACACACCCCACTTCCCCCTGGTAGCTGCAGAACTCCAGCGCTGCCCCGTCCGCCATAACGGTCAACTCCTGTTGTTGCGCGCATACCCAACATGCTCACAAACGTTTCACCCCACAGCAGCGCAGCCTCGTACCCGCACAAATATCGTCAATACATCCTCCCACGCCCAGTCCCTACACAGTCACCATCTCACAAACGAGACGCCCAGGTGCAGCATCCCTGGCACG
>NW_013567707.1:9829-10167 GCF_000499745.2 Eimeria mitis
ACGCATACCCAACATGCTCACAAACGTTTCACCCCACAGCAGCGCAGCCTTGTACCCGCACAAATATCGTCAATACATTCTCCCACGCCCAGTCCCTACACAGTCACCATCTCACAAACGAGACGCCCAGGTGCAGCATCCCTGGCACGCACTGGCTCTGGCTGAATACACAAGGTACGCGCAACCTCACAACCGCTCGTCCACCTCAACGCCACATGCGACTCCCCGCAACACGCCTCCCACATACTCAAACCAAGTGCTTTGAACGGGAACAATTCACCCAAAATACCCTAGTCACAAAACCCAACCCGGTTCCCCTTCCGCCGCCTGCATGGCTG
>NW_013567707.1:10267-11494 GCF_000499745.2 Eimeria mitis
GCCTCAACGCCACATGCGACTCCCCGCAACACGCCTCCCACATACTCAAACCAAGTGCTTTGAACCGGAACAATTCACCCAAAATACCCTAGTCACAAAACCCAACCCGGTTCCCCTTCCGCCGCCTGCATGGCTGTCTCCTTGCACCGCTGTAGGTCGTACTATCCGCGAGGCTCCTGTACTATCCGCATGGCTCCTAAACACTGCCCTCTCCTGCCGCCGCTCACCAACCAACCGCCACCCGCACACCATCTCACACCCAATCCTTACCAAGCCGCTCTACAGCCACAAAGCAACGCCGCCTCCCTCCAAACAAAACACACTCCACACCGCCACGGGCCCGACGCAGCTGCAGCACATCCGCGCGTTCCAAGACGCCATAACGCTCACCTTGTGTCCTCCTACGCATGCCCAAAATAAACGACCTGATTACAAACGCTTCACCACACAGCACCACAGCCCGGTACCTGCACAAATATCGTTCAGCGCAGCCCCTCCACAGTCAACATCCCACAAACGAGACGCCCAGGTGAAGCTTCCCTGAGACACACTGGCTTGGGCTGGACACACAAGATACCCGCAACGTCAAAACAACGCGTCCACCTCAACGCCACAAGCGACTCCCCGCAACACGCCTCCCACTTACTCAAACCAAGTCCTCTCAACCGGAACAGTGCACCCACAGTACCCTAGCCACAACCGCCAATCCCATTCCCCCCCCGCCCCGTGCACAACCGTCTGCCTGCACAGGTGTAGTTCGTACTATCCGCATCGCTCCTCAACACTGCCCGACCCTGCTCCCGCTCACCAACCAACCGCCACAAGCACAACATCTCACACCCAATTCTCACCAAGCCCCTCTACAGACACAAACCAATGCCCCCTCCCTCCAAATAAAACACACTCCACACCGCAACGAGACCGACGCAGCTGCAGCACCTTGTCGCACACCAGGCTGCCGCAACGCTCACCTTCTGTCATCCCACGCGTACTCAAACGTAATCGACATGCTCACAAACGCTTCACCCCACGCCACAACACCCCGATACCTGCACAAATATCAATACATCCTCCCACGCCCAGTCCCTTCACAGTCACCATACCACAAAAACACCTCCCACGCTCTGCTTCCTTGAGACGCACTATCTCTGGCTGAACACACAAGGTACCCGCAACGTTACAACCACTCGTCCAGCCCAACGCCACAACCAACTCCCCGCAACACGC
>NW_013567707.1:11594-12018 GCF_000499745.2 Eimeria mitis
CGGTGTAGTTCGTACTATGCGCATCGCTCCTCAACACTGCCCGACCCTGCTCCCGCTCACCAACCAACAGCCACAAGCACAACATCTCACACACAACTCTCACCAAGCCCCTCTACAGCCACCAACCAACGCCCCCTCCCTCCAAACAAAACACACTCCACACCGCAACGAGACCGACGCAGCTGCAGCACTTTGTCGCACTCCAGGCTGCCACAACGCTCACCTTCTATCATCCCGCGCGTACTCAAACGTAATCGACATGCTCACAAACCCTTCACCCCACGCCACAACACCCAGATACCTGCACAAATATCAATACATCCTCCCACGCCCAGTCCCTTCACAGTCACCATCCCACAAAAACACCTCCCACGCTCTGCTTCCTTGAGACGCACTATCTCTGGCTGAACACACAAGGTACCCG
>NW_013567707.1:12118-12189 GCF_000499745.2 Eimeria mitis
GCGGAACCATCCACTCAAAATACCCCAGTCACAAAACCCGACCCCATTCCCCTTCTGCCCCGTGCACGACC
>NW_013567707.1:12289-13042 GCF_000499745.2 Eimeria mitis
CGTCACCAACCCACAAAACCACTCCCCACGCGCTGCTTCCCTGAGACGCACTGGCTCTGGCTGAACACACAAGGTACCCGCAACGTCACAACCACGCGTCCAGCCCAACGCCACAACCACCTCCCCGCAACACGCTTCCCGCTCACTCAAACCACGTGCTCTGAGCCGGAACCATCCACTCAAAATACCCTAGTCACAAAACCCGACCCCATTCCCCTTCTGCCCCGTGCACGACCGTCTGCCTGCAGAGGTGTAGTTCGTACGATCCCCATTGCTCCTCAACACTGCCCGTCCCTGCTCCCGCTCACCAACCAACCGCCACAAGCACAACATCTCACACACAACTCTCACCAAGCCCCTCTACAGACACAAACCAATGCCCCCTCCCTCCAAATAAAACACACTCCACACTGCAACGGGCTCGACGCAGCTGCAGCACTTTGTCGCACCCCAATCCGCGATACCGCACGACTTCTGTCGGTCCCGTACATACCCAAAAGTAACCGACACGCGAACACACGCTTCACCCCACAGCACAGCAGCCTGATACCTGCACAAATATCGTCAATACATCCTCCCACGCCCAGGCCCTACACAGTCACCAACCCACAAAACCACTCCCCACGCGCTACTTCCCTGAGACGCACTGGCTCTGGCTGAACACACAAGGTACCCGCAACGTCACAACCACTCGTCCAGCCCAACGCCACAACCAACTCCCCGCAACACGCCTCCCACTTACTCAAACCAAGT
>NW_013567708.1:0-500 GCF_000499745.2 Eimeria mitis
CAGTCGGACTGTAGGCAACACCTGGCCCTCCGAATATTCGCCATACAACAATTTCGTGTAGAGCGCACAAACTGCAAAGATGTCCGAGGAATATCGCCAAAAAATACACGGACGGCTCTTCACGATTAGTGCATGGGTAGTCGAGTGACACACGGCAACGGGCCCGTGAATCATTTGACAGCTACCCGATGGACATTTTTCTCCCTCCGGTTTCAGTGCGACCATCGAGTCTTAGCTTCCCCAGCACCAAAGCTTGCTCATGCCGCTGACTTCCGAATGCTACAAGAACGTTCTGCCTACGTGAATCTCGCACTCGGAAAGGTACAAAATAAGCCATATCGTCAAACGTCGACAACGCCTACCTCAACGCACATTCCCCATTTCCCTAACACCCGCGTTTCACCTCCATGGACCCGTTTCGGCCATAGCACAGAGGCAGGACTGTTGGGATACGCTTTCTCCCGACGAACATGGTTTATGCTTCTATCTGAGTCCTCGCC
>NW_013567708.1:673-1053 GCF_000499745.2 Eimeria mitis
CCTTCACACGAGACCAAGATCGAAATACAAAAGGTGTAGCGCGTTCCCATTCACGGTTGTGAACGTTGCTCTTGCCACCCAACACCTGACCCTTCGGCCTTCGCGCGAGCTGTTGACGTTGCAGTCAGCTCCGCTGGAGTTGCGGAGAGTCCACGCCGGGCTCCATGCCCACTGATCAAGGCCTCAATGCAACTGTCACGCGATCCAGCTACGCGTTGGCATAGTTTGTTTGTTCACTCAAAAATGCAGGCGTCCGGGCGGAGACACTGGACGAGCAAACATTTATTCTCACTCTCGTCATTCGTGAGCTCTGACGATTCGCCCACTCCTGCATATAGTTCAATGTTTGCGTTTCGCTGCATCTAGCCCCCCTAGAAACT
>NW_013567709.1:0-307 GCF_000499745.2 Eimeria mitis
ACTGCAAACTCGTAGCAGCAATAGAATCCATCAAAGCAGCAGCAGCAGCAGCAACAGCAGCAGTAGCAGTAGCAAGAGCAGCAGCAGCAGCAGCAGCATCAACTGCAGCCGCAGCAGAAGCAGCAGCAACAGCAAACGCAGCGTTTCTGTCAGCTGAAACACGACAGCAGCAGGAGCAGCAGCAGCAGCTCTCCACAGCTTATCACTGCTGCTGCAGCAGCAGCAGGACTCCTTGCGGCTGCGACACGCCCTGCAGCAACAGGAGCAACAGCAGCAGCAGCAAGGTGGTAGCAGCAGCAGCAGCAAC
>NW_013567709.1:654-821 GCF_000499745.2 Eimeria mitis
GCTGGAGCAGCAGACAGCAGACCTAGAACGTACACTGCAGCTGCTGCAACAGGAGTTGCAGCAGCAGCGCTTGCAGCAGCAGCAGCAGCAGCAGCAACAGCAGCAGCAGCAGCAGCAGCAGCAAACTAGGCAGCCTTCAGACGACGACATTCATCTCGATGACGGTT
>NW_013567709.1:956-1052 GCF_000499745.2 Eimeria mitis
CTGGTGCTACTGCAGCAGCAAGAGCAGCAGCTGCAGCAGCAACAAGAAAAACTGCAGCAACAGGAGAAACTGATAGAACTGCAGCAGCAAAAGCTC
>NW_013567710.1:0-628 GCF_000499745.2 Eimeria mitis
ATACTTTGGAACAAGTTGAAGCTCTTCGATTTTCCTACGCGTAGCCTTTAGCTAGTATGGACTGCGCAGTTTTTATGGAGGCAGCGGTTGCATTTTCACCTATTAACCCCTTGCCCATAAGAGGACAAGAAGCGAATACACACCACATCGGCCTATTCTGGCACTCAGAAGAACCAGGTGAGCCTACCGCCCACCTTACCTGATTCTAGTAAAGTAAACCAGGTCAAACTTTGAGACTTCAGGGGAGCACGAAAAGGGCTGCTAACCTGTTGAAGTACAACTTCGACCAATGTCTCCAGGGCAGCCAGAAATCAATCAAGGAGAAAGTCCTGGTCCCCACACAATTTATGCCACAGTCGCAGGGTTGCTTAAGCGACTGGCCACAAGTGGCGAAACGCAACTTATATTTGCTGCTACGGCAAAGATGGACAACCTAACTGCCGAGTTTGTTTTACAATACCTGCGGCTACACTTCGCCGATCGCACACTGGGCACGACTATAGGGAAAAAATCTGCTGCGGTAATATGTTAGGTTAATGCAGAAATTGGCTATAGTGCTATGAGACGGGACTTATACTTTGGAACAACTCATCACAAGACAATTCTACGCATGTCGTGGATGACTCAG
>NW_013567710.1:844-1052 GCF_000499745.2 Eimeria mitis
TCTTGCGAAGACAGTTGTTTGAGGCTTTTCGATACAGCTAACACCCGAGGAACACCAGCAGGGCGCGCAGGTGAAGAAAGACTTCTCAAACTTACTAAATGAGAAGGAGCTTCTAGCCGGCAGACCACCCGCCGGGATCTCAGTGTACCGTGTCGAGCTCACAGAAGTGGGCACAATTAGGGGGGGAGTTCTCAAATGTATTAAATAA
>NW_013567711.1:0-126 GCF_000499745.2 Eimeria mitis
GGCGCATTGTCTTTGCTTCATTCCTGTGCTGCACGTGGCTTTTGCTGCCAGCAACAAAAAAAAAAATCTTTCCAAGCCTCATGCTGCAACACCAGCGGGGCCAACCGCGTCAACAGCAGGCATGCA
>NW_013567711.1:226-401 GCF_000499745.2 Eimeria mitis
GCTGCTGCTCGCTCCGCTGCAGCAGCAGCTGCTGCTGCTGCTCCCAAGCCTCATGCTGCAACACCAGCGGGGCCAACCGCGTCAACAGCAGGCATGCAGCAGCAGCAGCAGATAGCGCCCAGGTCCTGCTGCAGCTCGAGGGCTTGGAAGCCGAGGTGATGCAGGATGACGTCGA
>NW_013567712.1:0-245 GCF_000499745.2 Eimeria mitis
GCGCTAACGATTGCCTGTCCGCCGTGCAAGCGCCTTGGCTACTGACACAATCGCATTTGCCGCGGTTGGCCAGCATTGCGCTATTAGCACAACGCAATAACCCGCGACCCCAGACGGTTCACATTTTCCTTTTGGAAACGCCCGACCACCTGGACGCGCACATAACGTGTGTCTACACGATGCGCGGGCGATCGCATGCACGCAGAATGACGGCCCACACCAGACGCAGGCTCCGCACATAGCTC
>NW_013567712.1:551-681 GCF_000499745.2 Eimeria mitis
GTGTCCTATCTAACAGGCACACGATGGTCTAACGCTTGCCCGTCCGCCGATCACGCGTCTTGACGACCGACACAATCGCATGTTCCCGCGGTCGGCAGGCACTGGCGATTAGAACAACGCAATAACCTGC
>NW_013567712.1:960-1051 GCF_000499745.2 Eimeria mitis
AGGCAACACACACTCACTTCGACATGCCTTCTCTCACACGAACAATATCAGGGAAACAACCGCAAGCTGCGCTATATCAAACTCAAAACAG
>NW_013567713.1:0-680 GCF_000499745.2 Eimeria mitis
TATATATATATATATATATATATATATATATATGTATGTATACAGATATGTATATATTTGTATGTATATATATAAACTAAGAAGAACAGAAAAAAATAAATAAGTTAAATTAAATTAAATAGAAACAAATTAATAAACACGCAAAGAAATACATAAATAAAGAAAAAATAAAATAAAATAAAATAAATAAATAAAAGAGAAAATAAATAAAACAAAAAACATGCATGCGTATGTGTAGCGTCCTAATAAATAAATAAATAAATAAATAAATAAAATAAAAAAATAAAAAAAAACATACAAATAGAGAGATAAACAAATAAGTAAACAAAACAACAACAAAACAAAAACAAAACAACAAAACAAAACAAACAACATACATAAATAAATAAAATAAAAAACAAACAAACAAACAAACAAACAAACAAACAAACAAATACACATATAAACAAACAACCAAAACCACAAACAAACAAATAAATAAATAAATAAATAAATAAAATAAAATAAAAAAACAAACAAAAACAACCAACCAACCAAAGACAAATAACCAAAACAAAAAAAATAAATAAATTAAAAAAATGAAAAAAAAATAAAAAACCTACTAAAAGAGACAAACCACCGAAACAAACAAAAAAAATAAAAAAAAAAAATAAAAAAAAAAAAAAAAAAAAAAAAAAAAA
>NW_013567713.1:735-1050 GCF_000499745.2 Eimeria mitis
CCTACCTACGAGATACATGGTGATTTCTTCATCAGCATACACCCCAACAGCGAGAAGTACAACAACCCCACCAACAAACTTAATACAGTGTATAATATCTATATTTTTATAGAATGCATCTTTTCCTTTTATTTTATATTTATTTATTTTTATTATATTTATTAAACTACGCTGCAGCTGCAGAGCCATCACCGTCCCCGACAGAAACACCATACGCATGTTTAAACAAAAACCTATACACACACAAACACACAAACCCTAAACCCTAAACCCTAAACCCTAAACCCTAAACCCTAAACCCTAAACCCTAAACCC
>NW_013567714.1:0-972 GCF_000499745.2 Eimeria mitis
CCGCAGCAGGTGACCCCGCCAGCTTATGCGTTGAGATAAACCCTCAAACAAAGATCCTGCAGCAGCAGCACCAGCAGCAGCAGCAGCAGCAGCAGCAGCAGCAGCAGCAGCAGCAGCAGGAGGAAGAGTAGCAGCAGCAGCAGCAACAATTGCGGAAGGAGAAGCAATTCTACCCATGGCAGAAATATAACCCTTTTAATACGCTTTCTAGGGTTTAGGGTTTAGGGTTTAGGGTTTAGGGTTTAGGGTTTAGGGTTTAGGGTTTAGGGTTTACGTTTTTTTGGGCCTATCCTTTTTCCGTTGGTAGAAATTCTTTGTTTTAGGGTTTAGGGTTTAGGGTTTAGGGTTTAGGGTTTACTTTTTTAAACCGCTCTTTCACCAGACCCTATTCTTCTGAGGGTTTAGGGTTTAGGGTTTAGGGTTTAGGGTTTAGGGTTTAGGGTTTAGGGTTTACTTTTCTTAACAACTCTGCCGTCTGGGCCTATTCTTTTTCCGTTTATAGAAATTCTTTGTATGATGGCGCCGGCGAAGTTGAGCAGCAGCACGGAGTGTTTATGTGGCTGCTGCAGCAGCAGCAGCTGCAGCAGCAGCTCTCCGCTGTATCTACAGCAGCTGCTGCTGCTGCTGCCGCTGCTGTTGCTGCCCAGCAGCAGCAGCAAAGAACAACGCAGCTCACAAGCACACCCGGTTATGTCTTCTCCCTCGACTTCATCTCCACCTTCACACTGCAGCAGCAGCAGCAGCAGCAGCAGCAGCAGCAGCAGCAGGAGCAGCAGGAGCAGCAGCAGGAGCAACAGCAGCAGTAGCAGCAGGAGCAGCAGCAGCAGCAACAGCAGCAAAAAAAGAATCCAAAGCGGAGATATAACAGCATTCCTGCAAGCACTACTCAACACCATTTTCCTAAAAACTAGGGTTTAGGGTTTAGGGTTTAGGGTTTAGGGTTTAGGGTTTAGGGTTTAGGGTTTAGGGTTT
>NW_013567714.1:1072-1140 GCF_000499745.2 Eimeria mitis
GCAGCAGCAGCAAAGAACAACGCAGCTCACAAGCACACCCGGTTATGTCTTCTCCCTCGACTTCATCT
>NW_013567715.1:0-761 GCF_000499745.2 Eimeria mitis
TTTTTTTTTTTTTTTTTTTTTTTTCTTTTTTCGCCCAAAATGAAGGGAGACAAAACTCTGCGTCAGCCCGTAAGTTTAAATTAAATTTATTTTATTTTTTTTTTTATTTTATTAAAAAAAAAAAAACATAAAAACATACACAAAAACCCTAAACACAAAACACCAAATGCTGCTGCGGGGAGCTGCTGCTGCTGCTCCTGCTGCTGTTGCTGCTGCATGCGTAGATAAATATATATATTCAAACATTTATATTTATTTATTTTATTTATTTATTTATATTTTTCTCTTTTTTTGTTTTTTCTGGTGTATATACACCCCACGGTGATGCTCAAGAGGTCGCCTGTATTACGCTGTGGGGGCTTCTCTCTTTTTTTTTTTTTTTATTTTTTATTTTATTATTTTTTATTTTTATTATTTATTTAATTAAAAAAGAAACAGCTGCATGCCGCATGCAAAACCCTAAACCCTAAACCCTTTTAGGTGCAGTTGTTTATTGGGGTTTGTTGTGTTGCTTTCTTATAAATCTTTATACTAGGGTTTAGGGTTTAGGGTTTAGGGTTTAGGGTTTTTCTTCTTTTTTTTTTCTGTTTTTTTATGTTTATATTTGGGGTGTACAGACAGCTCCAATGAATATGTTTCTCGCTTTTGTATTTTTTTTTTACACAAAACAAAAATAAACTAAACTAAAACAAATTAAAATAAAATAAATAAATAAATATATATATATATATATATATATATATATATATATATTTATTTAT
>NW_013567715.1:792-1137 GCF_000499745.2 Eimeria mitis
GTTTTTATATACAGATAAAAACATATCCAGTAGTAGACTATTTAAAACACCAATATAAATATACAATATAAATATATTAGTTTGTGTGTGTGTGTATAATACAGATAAAAATGTATAAAAAATAAATATAAATAAACATAAATATAAATAAAAATAAATATATAAATATGTTAGTTTGTGTTTGTATGTAATACAGATAAACATGTATAAAGACTTAAACTATTATTTATATATGTTTATTTATATTTATTTATTCGTGTTTTTGTGTAATACAGATAAAACAATACCAAGTAGTGTGTGTGTGTGTGTGTGTGTGTGTGTGTGTGTGTGTGTGCGTGTGTGTGT
>NW_013567715.1:1187-3076 GCF_000499745.2 Eimeria mitis
AAATATATAAATATAAATATAAATAAATATATACATATAAATAAATAAAAATAAATATTATTTTGTGTGTGTGTATAATACAGATAAAACAATACCAAGTAGTGGGTCGTTTGACTCCGTGTGTGTATAAATATAAATATAAATATAAAAATATAAATATAAGTATAAATATAAATATAAATATAAATATAAATATAAAATATAAATATAAATATAAATATAAATATAAATATAAATATAAATATAAATATAAATATAAATATAAAAATATAAATATAAATATAAATATAAATATAAATATAAATATAAATATAAATATAAATATAAATATAAATACAGATATAAATATAAATATAAATATAAATATAAATATATTGTGTGTGTGTAATACAGATAAAACAATACCAAGTAGACACAAAAATAAATATTAATAAACATGTATAAATATATTACTTTGTGTGTGTGTGTAATACAGATAAACATTTACAAAAACTTAAATAAATACTAATAAATATATATAAACATATATAAATATTTATGTGTGTGCGTGTGTGTGTATATACAGATAAAACAATACCAAGTAGTGGGTCGATTGATTCCTACGGAATCGAACCCGGGACCTGTGGTATACAGGTTACGTGTTTTTGCGCGAAATAGAATACAAGCTGAGTCAAAATTTTGGTGTATTTTATGTAAACAAAAAAAAATAAAAAAAAAAAAAGGAGAGATACTCGAAATAAATAATATAAAAAATTATAAACCTTCTTATGTTAAACATTTCGCTGTTTGGTTAAAATATGATAGTAGAAAGGGAACACACAATATGTATAAGGAGGTCACCGATACCACACAAACAGGAGCTATACAACAAATATACTCAGAGATGGCCGGGAGACATAGAGCTCTAGCTAGCAGCATACAGGTTAGTTTTTTATTTATTTATTTTATTTTGTTTTTATTTATTTGTTTTTGTTTATTTTGCTTTTATTTGCTTTGTTTGGTTTTATTTTGTTGTTTTTTTATTTTTTTTTAATTTTTTTTATTTTTATGAGATGGCGGGGAGACATAGAGCTCTCGCTAGCAGCATACAGGTTAGCTTTTTATTTATTTATTTTGTTTATTTTGTTTTTATTTATTTGTTTTTGTTTATTTTGTTTTTATTTGCTTTGTTTGGTTTTATTCTGTTGTTTTTTTATTTTTTTAATTTTTTTTTTTATTTTTATGAGATGGCGGGGAGACATAGAGCTCTTGCTAGCAGCATACAGGTTCTTTTTATTTATTTTATTTTTATTTATTTTTTTTTGTTTTTATTTATTTATTTTGTTTGTTTTTACTTGCTTTGTTTGGTTTTATTTTGTTGTTTTTTTATTTTTTTTTATTTTTTTATGGGATGGCGGGGAGACACAGGGCTCTCGCTAGCAACATGCATGTTAGTTTACTTATTTTTGTTTTTATTTATTTATTTATTTTGTTTTTATTTATTTGTTTATTTGTTTATTTAGTTTGTTTTTAGTTGTTTTATTTGTTTTATTTGGTTATTTTGTTTTTTATTTTTTTTTATTTTTTTTGAGGGCGGGGAGACAAAGCTCTCGCTAGCAGCATATAGATAAACTATCCTTTCTTTTTTATTTTTATTTTTTATTTTTTATTTATTTTTTATTTTTTTAATTTATTTTCTATTTGTTCCCTTTTGTTTTATTTTTTTTTTATTTCGGAATGCCGTATATGGTAAACAAATAAAATAAATAAATAAATAAAATAAATAAAATAAATAAACAAACAAAAAACCAAAAAAAAAAACTCCAAACAAGTAAAAAAACCAACAAACAATAAACAAACAAATATACTTACATATATATATATATATATATATATATATATATATATAT
>NW_013567715.1:3176-6563 GCF_000499745.2 Eimeria mitis
CGTTTTATTTTTATTTATTTATTTTGTTTTTATTTATTTTGTTTTTGTTTATTTTGTTTTTATTTGCTTTGTTTGGTTTTATTCTGTTGTTTTTTTATTTTTTTATTTTTTTTTTATGAGATGGCGGGGAGACATAGGGCTCTCGCTAGCAGCATACAGGTTCGTTTTATTTATTTTATTTTGTTTTTATTTATTTTGTTTTTATTTATTTGTTTTTGTTTGGTGGTTTTGTTTGTTTTATTCCCTTTTATTTGGTTATTTATTTTTATGGTTTTTTGTTTTTTTATTTTTTTTGGTTTTTTGCGGAGATGGCGGGGAGACACAGAGCTCTCGCCAGCAGCATTCAGGTTCGTTTTATTTATTATTTATTTGTTTTTATTTATTTATTTGTTTATTTGTTTTGTTTGTTTTTATTTATTTATTTCCATTTGGTTATTTATTTTTATGGTTTTTATGATTTTATGTGGAGATGGCGGGGAGACGCAGAACACTCGCCAGCAGCATATAGATCAGCTATCCTTTCTTTTTTTTATTTTTTCTTTTTTATTTCTTTTTATTTGTTCCCGTTTGTTTTTATTTATTTTATTTGTTTTTATTTTGTTGTTTATCTTTATGGCCGTTATTTTTATTTATTTTTATTTATTTTTATTTATTTTTATTAATTTTTTATTTTTTTTATTTTGTTTGGTTGCATAGCAAACGAGTAACTGTCTATCCATCTACCTTTATATTTATTTATTTATTTATTTATTTATTTATTTATTTATTTATTTATTTATTTATTTATATTTCTTTTTGTTTTTTTATATATAGATAATAAAAATATTACAGTTGAAGTGTAAGTAATGTATATAAATAAATAAATAAAATAAATAAATAAATAAATAAATAAAATAAATAAAATAAACAAACAAAAAACCAAAAAAACAAACACCAACCAAGTAAATAAATAAACAAGTAATAAACAAACAAACCTATACATATATATATATTTATTTATATTTTTTTTTGTTTTTTTTTGTTTTTTTTGTGTATAGATAATAAGAATATTACAGATAAAGGGTAAGGATTGTCGTCGCGGGCACACACAGCAGCTGCTTAATAGTAAATTGAAGATACCGGCTATAAGGAGAATACTACCAATACCGAAAGAAAAAAGAAGTTTATATTGTGCTTCTAGGCCCCGTTTGTTCCTTAAATAAATTTATTTATTTCTCTTTATTTATCTATTTATTTATTTATTTATTTATTTATTTATTTATTTATTTATTTATTTATTTATTTATTTGTTTAAAGGCAAAAGAATGGTGGTTGTATGGGTATATGAATCGATATATTAACAGAAATACGATAAAATAAATAAATAAATAAATAAATAAATAAAATAAAATAAATAAATAAGAGAGAGAAGAGAAAGAAAAAAAAGAAAAGGAAAAAGAAAGAAAAAAAGAACAACGAGAGAGAGGATATTAAATAGAAGGAGATAACAATTAAATACTATTGCTGGCCTCACCATAATTAAATTTTAATTGCAGCAACAGCAGCAGCAGCAGCAGCAGCAGCTGTTGCTGCTGCTGCTGCTGCAGCTGCTGCAGGGAATATATAGAGGCAGCAACTGCAACAGACAGAAACAAATGTTAATTGGTATTTCTTTCTCTTTGTTTTGTTGTTTTGAATTGCGGTGTATAGACACCTGAATACTTACAGAGAAATAAAAATAAAAAAAAATAAAAAAAAAATAATTATAAACAGAGTAGAACATAATATAGTAATGATATATTATTATTTTATTAATATAATAATAGGTAGATACAAATAAAGGAGAATAAAATAATAAATAAAATAATAAAAAGAAAGAAAGAGAGAAATATAAAATACAGAAGAGTGAAGGAATATGCATAGAGACAAAGAGAAAGCAGTTCTAGGGTTTAGCCGGTCTAGGGTTTAGGGTTTAGGGTTTAGGGTTTGAGGAGAAAGAGTAAGAGGATGAAGCAGAACGAAGGCAAATATACAACAATAGAAATTTAATTAAAACAAATAAAACACAAAACAAACAGAAACAAATACAGAAAAAAAACAAACGAAACCAAACGACGCTACAGGCAGTGGAGGGTGTTCAGTGATTGAAATGCAGAGAAAAAGGCAAAAATAATTAAAATTAAATAAATAAATTAATAAAATTCAGAAATAAATTACAAAAAAGATAAAATAATAAACGAAGCAGCTTGGGGGGTGTTTACACACCTTGGGGTGTATGTACACCCCCCGTGCGCGGTACCGGTGAGCAGCCTGTTTGTGTATTTCTGGCGGTTAAATATAAATAATTAATTTGAATAATTTGAGGAATAATATTATAATTAAATTTAATTTATAAAAATAAACGGAAACTTGGAGAAAAAAGCGAGAAAAAGCAGCAGCTGTGCATGGAGGAGCTGCGGCTGTTTTTGTTGTTATGCGCGGTGGTGATCCTGTGTTGTAGTTTTGTGTTTGTTTATGTTTCTTTTTTTGATATTTTTGTGTATTTAACATTTTTTTATTGTTTATTTGTTTATTTTTTATATAATTTGACTTATGAAGCGGCCAAAGAGCCCCTCTTAAGCTCTAAATTTCGTGCATATTTGGGGTGTACATACACCTCACCGATGCACACCAGTGGTTACCCGCCGTATTCAATATACAGAAAAAAACATTATATTATAATTTTAGATTGCAATGTGGGATTTTTTGAGTTTAAAACGTATATTTCATGTTTCTGCAGACGAAGATATCGATATTTCTCCTATTTATTTTCATAGTTCCTGCTTTCTAGCTGCTACCCCCCCCCCTGATGATACAGAACAAGCAGCAGCAACCGGTGGTGTTTCGGTGAAAATAAACCCTATTTTTTCTCCACAAAGCAGCGATATATGTAATTTTACTACTCCTGTTCGTTCTAGCGGATCAGAATTACAAATAAATGAACAGAAACAACAGATCGATAACACCCACCAGCATGGTGATCCTATTGAATACACCCCGCAGCAGCAGCAGCAGCAGGCACGGGGTGTATCGGCAGCTCTGGTTGATGAACCGAAAGAAAAAAAAAATAAACACAAATGGATAGGTTTTTTTTCTTCTTTTTTTAATATTTTCAAACATAAAACTGAAATAAATAACCAACACACTACACCATCGACCCCAAGGATATCTAAATATACAGATGAAAAAAACAAAAAACAAAACCATAACACACAAACACCCCTGCGGCTGTCTTGGTGAGAACCCCAGAGAAGTGTTCCTGCATGCACAGCTTATATATCATATATACCTTCTAGCCCGCAGCAGCAGCAGCAGCAGCAACAGCAGCAGCAGCAGCAGCAACAGCAGCAGCAGCAGCAGCAGCAGCAG
>NW_013567715.1:6841-7359 GCF_000499745.2 Eimeria mitis
GGAGGAGCGGCAGCAGCAGCAGCAGCAGAAGTAGTAGTTGCAGCAGCACCGACAGAAATAGCAGCAGCAGCAGCAGCAGCAACAGCAACAACAGCAATAAAAGGAGCAGCAGTTGCAGCAAAAGCAACAGCAGCAGCAACAGCAGCAGCAACAGCAGCAACAGCAGCAACAGCAGCAGCAACAGCAGCAAGAACACGGAATTTGTGTTGTTATACCCCTCTTTTTGTCTTTTTCTTTTATTTGTATTTTATTTGTATTTTATTTCTATATTTATTTATTTATTTAGTTTATTAATTTAATATAATTAATTAATTTATTTATTTTATTTATTTATTTATTTATTTCAGTTTATTATCAATAAAAATTATTTTTGTGTGTATCTAATTTTTTTGTTTTTTTTTTTGTTTTTTTCGCTTTAAAGCAGCAAACCAAAAAAACAAGAAACGAAATTTATTTATTTATTTATTTATTTATTTATTTATTTATTTGTTTATTTATTTATTTATTTCAGTCTATCC
>NW_013567715.1:7459-8074 GCF_000499745.2 Eimeria mitis
GCAACAGCAGCAAGAACACGGAATTTGTGTTGTTATACCCCTCTTTTTGTCTTTTTCTTTTATTTGTATTTTATTTGTATTTTATTTCTATATTTATTTATTTAGTTAGTTTATTAATTTAATATAATTAGTTAATTTATTTTATTTATTTATTTATTTATTTCATTTTACTATCAATAAAAATTATTTTTTTGTGTGTATCTAATTTTTTTGTTTTTTTTTTGTTTTTTTCGCTTTAAAGCAGCAAACCAAAAAAAACAAGAAACGAAATTTATTTATTTATTTATTTATTTATTTATTTATTTATTTATTTATTTATTTGTTTATTTATTTATTTATTTCAGTCTATCCTCAATAAAAAAAAAAACAAAAAAATTATTTTTTGATACTGGGCGTCTTGGCCTTAAAGTCGATCCCCTTACTCTCCGTTTCATTGATCTACAAATTGAACAAGAATGGAGATTACAAGTATACACAAACTTTTTATTTTTTTTTTCTTTTTTTTCTCTTTTCTTTTTATTTTATTTGTTTGTTTGTTTATTTGTTTTGTTTGTTTGTTTGTTTATTTTGTTTTTTTTGGTTTTTTGTTTTTTGTTTTTTTGTTTTTTTATTTCA
>NW_013567715.1:8174-9026 GCF_000499745.2 Eimeria mitis
TCTTACTCTCCGTTTCATTGATCTACAAATTGAACAAGAATGGAGATTACAAGTATACACAAAAACTTTTTATTTTTTTTTGTTTTTTATTTTTTTATTTTTATTTTATTTTGTTTTATTTTATTTTTTTGTTTGTTTAGTTTGTTTGTTTGTTTTAGTTATTTGTTTTGTTTTTGTTTTGTTTTTGTCTTTTTTGTTTTTTTGTTTTTTTGATCTACAAATTGAACAAGAATGGAGATTACAAGTATACACAAAAACTTTTTATTTTTTTTGTTTTTTATTTTTATTTTATTTGTTTTTTTATTTGTTTTATTTGTTTGTTTGTTTGTTTTGTTTGTTTGTTTGTTTATTTTGTTTTTTTTGGTTTTTTGTTTTTTTTGTTTTTTTGATCTACAAATTGAACAAGAATGGAAATTACAAGTATACACAAACTTTATTTTTTTTATTTTTTTGTTTTTTATTTTTATTTTATTTTGTTTTATTTGTTTGTTTGTTTATTTGTTTTGTTTGTTTTTTGTTTAGTTTGTTTGTTTTTGTTTTTTGTTTTTTTGTTTTTTTTTTTTACGTTTCATCGATCTACAAATTGAACAAGAATGGAAATTACAAGTATACACAAACTTTTTATTTTTTTATTTTTTTTATTTATTTTATTTTTTTTGTTTTTTATTTTGTTTTATTTGTTTTATTTGTTTTTTTTGTTTGTTTGTTTAGTTTGTTTGTTTTGGTTTTTTGTTTTTTGTTTTTTTGTTTTTTTCGTTTTTTTGTCTCATTGATCTACAAATTGAACAAGAATGGAAATTACAAGTATACACAAACCTTTTACTTTTTTTCTTTTTTTTTTTTTTTTTTTTT
>NW_013567715.1:9126-11036 GCF_000499745.2 Eimeria mitis
AATTACAAGTATACACAAACTTTTTGTTTTTTTTTTATTTTTATTTTATTTTGTTTTATTTTGTTTTATTTGTTTGTTTGTTTAGTTTGTTTGTTTGTTTGTTTATTTTGTTTTTTTTGGTTTTTTGTTTTTTGTTTTTTTGTTTTTTTATTTCATTGATCTACAAATTGAACAAGAATGGATATTACAAGTATACACAAACTTTTTGTTTTTTTTTTTATTTTTATTTTATTTTGTTTTTTTATTTGTTTTATTTGTTTGTTTGTTTGTTTTGTTTGTTTGTTTGTTTGTTTTGTTTGTTTGTTTGTTTAGTTTGTTTGTTTTGGTTTTTTGTTTTTTGTTTTTTGTTTTTTCGCTTTTTTGTTTCATTGATCTACAAATTGAACAAGAATGGAGATTACAAGTATACACAAACTTTATTTTTTTTATTTTTTTGTTTTTTATTTTTATTTTATTTTGTTTTATTTGTTTTGTTTGTTTAGTTTGTTTGTTTGTTTAGTTTGTTTATTTTGTTTTTTTTGTTTTTTCGTTTTTTTGTTTCATTGATCTACAAATTGAACAAGAATGGAGATTACAAGTATACACAAACTTTTTATTTTTTTTTATTTTTTTATTTTTATTTTATTTTGTTTTATTTGTTTGTTTGTTTATTTGTTTTGTTTGTTTAGTTTGTTTGTATGTTTAGTTTGTTTGTTTTGGTTTTTTGTTTTTTGTTTTTTGTTTTTTCGTTTTTTTGTTTCGTTGATCTACAAATTGAACAAGAAAGGAAATTACAAGTATACACAAACTTTTTATTTTTTTTTATTTTTTATTTTTATTTTATTTTGTTTTATTTGTTTTATTTTTTTGTTTGTTTAGTTTGTTTGTTTGTTTATTTTGTTTTTTTTTGGTTTTTTGTTTTTTGTTTTTTTGTTTTTTTTTGTTTTTTTGTTCCATCGATCTACAGATTGAACAAGAATGGAAATTACAAGTATACACAAACTTTTTATTTTTTTTTCTTTTTTTTCTTTTTTTTCTCTTTTATTTTTACTTTATTTGTTTGTTTGTTTATTTGTTTTGTTTGTTTATTGGTTTAGTTTGTTTTGTTTTTTGTTTTTTGTTTTTTTGTTTTTTTCGTTTTTTTGTTTCGTTGATCTACAAATTGAACAAGCATGGAAATTACAAGTACACAAAAACTTTTTATTTATTTTTCCTTTTTTTTGTTTTTTATTTGTTTATTTGTTTTATTTCTTTTGTTTGTTTGTTTGTTTGTTTGTTTAGTTTGTTTGTTTTTTTTTGTTTTTTTGTTTTTTTGTTTTTTTTGTTTTATTGTCAAATTGAACAAGAGTGGAAATTACAAGACCCCCAAAACTTTCTCTTTTTTGTTTTTATTTTATTTTATTTTATTTTATTTTATTTTATTTTATTTTATTTTATTTTATTTTATTTTATTTTATTTATTTTATTTGTTTATTTGTTTATTTTATTTGTTTATATATTTATTTTATTTATAAATTTATTTATTTTTTTGTGTTTGTGTATAGAGCAACAAAAATGCATCGAAGGTGGCTAGGTGGTTGGGGAGCATCATCCTCGTTCAGATCTGCTGTAAGAGGGTTTAGGGTTTAGGGTTTAGAGGGTTTAGGGTTTAGGGTTTAGGGGGTTTAGGGTTTAGAAGGTTTAGGGTTTAGAGGGTTTATGGTTTAGAGGGTTTAGAGGGGTTGGACGGTTTAGAGAGTTTAGGATTTAGGGTTTAGGGTTTAGGGTTTAGGGTTTACAGCGTTTAGGGTTTAGAGGGTTTAGGGTTTAGGGTTTACACTCTCTAACCTCTCTAACCTCACCAGACCTTTTCGGGTTTCGCGTTTAGGGTTTAGGGTTTAGGGTTTAGGGTTTAGGGTTTAGGGTTTAGGGTTTAGGGTTCAGGGTTTAGG
>NW_013567715.1:11136-12141 GCF_000499745.2 Eimeria mitis
TGTTTGTTTAGTTTGTTTATTTTTTTTGTTTTGTTTATTTGTTTTTTTTTGTTTTTTTGTTTCATTGATCTACAAATTGAACAAGAATGGAAACTACAAGTACACAAACTTTTTATTTTTTTATTTTTTATTTTTTTGCTTTTTTAATCTGTTTATTTGTTTTATTTATTTGTTTAGGTGTTTGTTTTATTTTATCTTATTTTATTTGTTTATTTGTCTGTTTGTTTAGTTTATTTGTTTATATATTTATTTTATTTATAAATTTATTTTTTTTTTTGTGTTTGTGTATAGAGCAACAAAAATGCATCGAAGGTGGCTAGGTGGTTGGGGAGCATCATCCTCGTTCAGATCTGCTGTAAGAGGGTTTAGGGTTTAGGGTTTAGGGTCTAGAGGGTTTAGGGTTTAGGGTTTAGGGTTTAGCGGGTTTAGAGGGTTTAGGGTTTAGATGGTTTAGGGTTTGGAGGGTTTAGAGGGTTTAGAGGGTTTAGGGTTTAGAGGGTTTAGAGGGTTTAGAGGGTTTAGAGGGTTTAGAGGGTTTAGAGGGTTTAGAGGGTTTAGGGTTTAGAGAGTTTAGATGGTTTAGAGGGTTTAGGGTTTAGGGTTTAGAGGGTTTAGGGTTTAGAGGGTTTAGACTCTCTAACCTCTCCAGACCTTTTAGTGTTTAGTGTTTAGTGTTTAGGGTTTAGGGTTTAGGGTTTAGGGTTTAGGGTTTAGGGTTTAGGGTTTATTGTTTGTGTGTGTATGCAGTTGACGTGGTGGATCGAGCTGTATGCGGTGTTCCTTTATTATCTATTGATGGTGGTTTACTGATGCTTCCTTCTCTTTTATCTTTACCTTTTTGTTTTTTTTTATTTTTTTTTGGTTTTTTTTCTGCGGCGAGGAGAAAGGCTTCACTCTTTATCACTCTCGTTTTCTTTCTTTATAGCCCCCTCTTTTTATTATATTCTACACGTAAACCCTAAACCCTAAACCCTAAACCCTAAACCCTAAACCCTAGAGGCTGAG
>NW_013567715.1:12949-13303 GCF_000499745.2 Eimeria mitis
GTATAGGGTACCGCAGCCGGTATATAACGGAGTTGCTGCTGGGGCGTAAACTAAATTTTGATTTTATTTTATATGGGCGTCGAGATTCTCTGGTTTCTCTTTCTCAGCCTATTTTATTAATTATTTGTTTTTATGTTTCTTCTTTTTCTTTTATTTTTTCTTTTTTTTTCTCTTTATGGATTGCTGCTTGGTGGACCCTTGTTGCTGTTCTGCTGCCGCCAGCAAAAAAACAAGGTCAAATACAAACCCTAAACCCTAAACCCTAAACCCTCAAAAACCCTAAACCCTAAAAAAACTTAAACCCTTGAAAAATATAAAGTATAAGCTTTATATTTATATATATATACATATATA
>NW_013567716.1:0-141 GCF_000499745.2 Eimeria mitis
CTCCGGTTTCTGGAAACAGGGCCAACGCGCAGAAGCAACCGGGATGCGCACACAAAGCGCTGCAACACGGTCTCTGCAATGCAATAGCAACTGCAGCTCTCTGTCTGCCGGGCTGTTCCACCAGACTCACCGTCTCCGGTT
>NW_013567716.1:862-1050 GCF_000499745.2 Eimeria mitis
ACGGCCTCCGCAATGCAATAGCAACTGCAGCTCTCTGACTGCCAGACTGTTCCACCAGACTCACCTCCTCCAGTTTCTGAAAACAGGGCCAACGCGCAGACGCAACCGGGATGCGCGTACGAAACGCTGCAGCACGGCCTCCGCAATGCAGTAGCAACTGCAGCTCTCTGTCTGCCGGGCTGTTCCAC
>NW_013567717.1:0-279 GCF_000499745.2 Eimeria mitis
ATTATTTATTTATATATTTCTTTTTATTTATTAACTTTTTATTAATACATTTATAAATATATATTTATATCTTTATACTTGTTTATTTATTTACTCTTATTTAGTTATTTTTTCATTTCCTTTTAAATATTTATTTATTTATTTATTTACATTTAAATTTATTTATATTTATTTATATTTATTTATTTATTTATTTATTTATTTTTTTATTTTTTTTTTTTTTAGGGGTCTAGAACGCTGAAGGCTGTATGCAAGCTGAAGCTGGGCTTTCACCCGGTG
>NW_013567717.1:350-812 GCF_000499745.2 Eimeria mitis
TGTTCTTGTTCTCTTCTTTTTATTTTATTTTAATTTGTTTTACTTGTTTGCTTTTTTTTTTCTTTTTTTTGGGTTTTTGTTTCTGTTTTTTTTCTGTTTTATATAATATTATATTATATAATATAATATACTGATAGTATAAAATAATAAAATATGAATATAAACATAAATATAAATATAAATATAAATATAAATATAAATATAAATATAGACATAAATATAAATATGAACATAAATATAAATATAAATATAAATATAAATAAAAAATAAATAATAAACATAAAAACAAAACAAAAAGAAAAACAAAAACAGCACCACCACAACCACCAGCTAATAAAACTAAAAAAGCAGTATAAAATTATTTTTTTTTGTATTTCTTTTTTTTCTTTTTCTTTTTATATTTCTTTTAATATATTTATTTCTTTTATATATCTATCTCTACCTCTTTTTTTTTTTTTTTTT
>NW_013567717.1:898-1050 GCF_000499745.2 Eimeria mitis
ATATAAATATAAGTTTATTTATTTATTTATTTATTTATTTATTTATTTTTTTGTTTTTTATATACAGGTTCCTATGGCGTCATCAGACCCCCAGCGGTTGTGTGTTTACTCTGCATGCGACGCCGTAACAACTTTTTTGATATATAATAAAT
>NW_013567718.1:0-505 GCF_000499745.2 Eimeria mitis
GAGCTTTCATCTCCTGCAACTGGCGCTCTGCTGTGCGCAGGGGATGCCAAACTAAACCTACCTTCAAGCAGAGTCCCGTACCGCACAGAGCTGTCACCGCTTGCATCTGGCGCTCTGCTGTGCCCTAGTGCTGCCAAACTAAAACCTAGTTTGAGTGCGGGAAGCATCCGACGGACTCCGGGAAGGGCCATGTGCCCGCGCACATCCCCCAGAAGAATCAAGCTGAATTGTCATTACTGTTGGGTGCACGCTATTTCTTCTCGAGCGCTCGAAATACACGCACACGCATTCTGTGACACTCACTCGCTTACAACGAGCCCAATAGACTGACACACACCGAGTGCATCTCAATCCATTGCAGGGTGTGCGACGGGTGCACCGCTGAAAACTCTGGTGCTGCGCTCAAATTAGCACAACTTGTATCCCATGGATTCCGACCCTCAGCGAATCGCTGCGCAACGTCATCAAGCGCAGACGTGAACCCATGCACACACGCGGGAGCTAC
>NW_013567718.1:605-1139 GCF_000499745.2 Eimeria mitis
TTCAAATTAGCACAACTTGTATCCCGTGGAATCTGACCCTCAGCGAATCGCTGCGCAACGTCATCAAGCGCAGACGTGAACCCATGCACACACGCGGGAGCTACGCAGTGCTCTACACTCTGGTATTTACCAATGTGACGGGCGGAGGCGGATGCAGGATCTCTAGAGACTCCTACTGCAACGCCAAGCGCTCGGTAAATGCAAACTACCGCCAGTAGCAACGTTTATTGTCCGCGTACATTCTCGCTCTAGAGAGTGCAAAACGCTCGGCAACAGGCAGAGCACATTCGAAGCCGCGAAGAATGAACAGTGAGGCAATCGGCCTTGGTAATGATTGGGAGACACCGCATGCAGTCAGTTCGAGTATTGCTGCGTCTGTGGAGTACGTCGTTCTGGTCGCTCTGGCTCGACTTGCAAAAGCGTGATATGTACACGCACCCGCTTCAGAGCGTCCAACCATAGTGAGGCGTTTTTGGAGACACTCACTCCACTCCAACGTCTGTTGCGCTTACAGCGGTGCGGTTTAGCCACTCG
>NW_013567719.1:0-221 GCF_000499745.2 Eimeria mitis
CATGTCTCGACCCGCGCCCATGCTGCACCACAAATACGTGCCTAGCTCACTAGCCCTCAAACGCAGCGACAACCAGAGCCAGCTATCGAGCGCATTCCTAACTCCCGTAGCAAATGTACTCCCTCGGGCTAAACCACCCGCCCAGCCGCAAAGCCAACAGACGCTCACCCTTCCCGGCACCTGCCTGCGTGCACATTGTGCAACACCAACTCAGACACGCC
>NW_013567719.1:321-658 GCF_000499745.2 Eimeria mitis
AAGCCAGCTATCGAGCGCATTCCCATCTCCCGTAGCAAACGTACTCCCTCGGGCTAAACCACCCGTCCAGCCGCACAGCCAACAGACGCTCACCCTTCCCGGCACCTGCCTGCGTGCACATTGTGCAACACCAACTCAGACACGCCCCAACCTAAACCAACGCCACTGCAAGCACACTATCCACGCCCTAATGACTAGCAACAAACGTACGTCCTCGGGCTAAACACCACCACAACGAATACACGCGAAAGACACTCACCGCGTCTGATGATGCATTCATCCGCGGCAACGCTACAACGCCTCTCCACATCTGGCTGTCTGCAGTGCGACTACCTCT
>NW_013567719.1:758-1229 GCF_000499745.2 Eimeria mitis
AACACGCTGACCATTCCCGACACGTGCCTGCCAGAGACGCCCGAACATAAGACAACGCCAGCGCAGACACATCATCCACGCCCTAATGACTACGTACTCCCTCGGGCTAAACACCATCCCAACGAACACACGCGAAAGACACTCACATCGTCTGGTGATGACTTCATCCGCGGCAACGCTACAACGCCTCTCCACATCTGGCTGTCTGCAGCTCGACTACCTCTACAACACGCAGAGCAGTGGCGACGGCAATCGCAACAGCCGAACCCACGTTCCGTGGCGGCCCTGCACGACCACGCGTTCATGCGAAAGACACTCACCGCATGCTTCGACGGACGCGCATGCTGCACCACAAATACGTGCCTAGCTGTACCCCTCAAACGCAGCGACAACCAGAGCCCTCTATCGTGCGCATTCCCATCTTCCGTAGCAAACGTACTCCCTCGGGCTAAACCACCCACCGGGTTGCAC
>NW_013567720.1:0-606 GCF_000499745.2 Eimeria mitis
GCCCCCACACACTGAACGCCCATGCATACTCATAACCTCTATCCATACACCTACTGCAGCTGCAGCTGCTCATGCACCGTTACTGCCGCCAGGGTGGTGTCGCCGTAGTGTTGCTCCTGCGGTGCTGCTCGTGTCGCACCCGCAGCAACAAAAACAAAACCATACTGAACTAGACGATGAACACAAACACCGCTACGAGAGCACAACAACCCCACCAGCATAGTGCAGCCCCAGCGCATGCAACGGCCATAGAAGGGTAGGGCCTCGCTGCCAGTTCACTTGCTGCTGTAGCAGCGTATAAGGGTCCTCAGGCTTAATCAGAGCAAGGATAACAACATTTAGTTGTGTGGGACTCCTCCATCGGCTACAGCTGCAGCGGTGACGCTGCTGCTGCTGTTGCTGCTGCTGCTGCTGCAGCAACTAAATTTGCCTTCAGGGCCCTATAGTTTCATCATATAGCTCTAAGGACCAAACAAAACGTGCAGACATGAGAGGGAACGCATTGCTGCAGCACCGCAGCAGCAGGAACCCGCAAGCAGGGGGAGCAGCTGCAGCACTTGCTGCCCCTGCTGCAGCTCTTCCTGCTGCTGCTGCTGCTGCTGCTGC
>NW_013567720.1:853-1049 GCF_000499745.2 Eimeria mitis
TGCAGCAGCAGCAGCAGCGCGAGTGCCTCAACAGCTCTTCTGTACAGCCCTCTTCCAGGGGGCTACTGCTCTGCTGCTGCTGCTGCTGCTGCTGCTGCTGCTGCTGCTACTGCAGCAGCAGCAGCAGCTGCTGCTTTATTGACGTAGCTGTTCTTGTTTACACAGCAGCGGGAACAGCATCTAAGAGTTGCTGCAA
>NW_013567721.1:0-636 GCF_000499745.2 Eimeria mitis
TGCTGCTGCTGCTGCTGCTGCTGTGAGCTGTGTGTTGCTGCAGCTGCTGCTTCTGCTGTCTACCAGCCACTGCATTTGTTAGCAGCAGCAAAACGGCTAGCGAGCTGCTGCTGTCATCTTGAGGAATTGCTGCTGTTGTTGCAGCTGCTGCTGCAGCTGCTGCTCCTCTTGCTGCTGCTGCAGCTGCTGCTGCTGCTGCTGCTGCTGCTGCTGCAGCCGAAGCTGCTGCTGTCTGCTGAACGCCAAGGAAGTGTAGGGGGCCCCCCGTCAGCAGCAGAGGCCCCCAGGTGTGCTGCTGCAGCAGGAGCTGCTAGTTGCTGCTGCAGCAGAGCTGCTGCTGCTGCAGCAGAAGAGCTGCCTAGACAGCTGGGGCCCCCGCGTCTTGTTATCTGCAGCAGCACAGCAGCAGCAGCAGCAGCAAGGCCATTGAAGACACCGAAAGCTGCTGCTGTTTGCTGCTGCGAGCGACGAGAGGAAAATCAGCAGAGTTTGAGGTGTATGTACACCCCAGTTGTTGATGCATGCAGAAGGCAGCAGCAGCAGCAGCTGCTGCTGCTGCTGCAGCTGCAGCAGCAGCAGCAACACCGGTCAACGAGCGCTGGTGCTGCTGCTACTGCTGCTGCTGCTGTTGCTGCT
>NW_013567721.1:827-1049 GCF_000499745.2 Eimeria mitis
GCTGCTGCTGCTGCTGCACGGAGCTGCTGCTGCTGCTGCGCTGCTGCTGCATTTTGCTTATAGTGGTTTATTGTTTATTAAATATAATAAATTAAAATAAATTAAATTACTTATTAATTGTTTATTTCCTTTATTCAGATAAACAGAAACAGCAACGCCCACAACAGCAGCAGCAGCAGCAACAGCAGCAGCAGCAGCAGCAGCAGCAGCAGCAGCAGCGGC
>NW_013567722.1:0-190 GCF_000499745.2 Eimeria mitis
CCAGTCATATTTATCACGGTCTGTCTAAAGTTGAGATGTGTGTTTCTACTTCATCGCAACCTGCCTACCTTGGTCCAAAAAAATCTTTATAAATTTCTCAGAGTGTTGGTGCAAGTGGCAAGGGAAAGTGGGTTGCGCTGTCATTAGCAAAAGCCACGGTCCAAGTGAGCAGGAGGGGTGGGAACTGGAG
>NW_013567722.1:303-1049 GCF_000499745.2 Eimeria mitis
ACCTATGTCGAGTGGATATAGGGAAACGCCTACCTTGGCTTCTCACGACGGTCATCAGCTTAGATCCAAGGAGATCTGGTTGGTAACACCGCACGGTTGACAAAGGGCCCGTGCGAACAGCGAATTCCACCCCACATGTGGGCAGCATGATGTATAGCATTGAACAGTCGCGACGGCGCTATAATCTTGGCCTAACTTCAACTCTTTCTCCTCTCGAATAATGGAGATTGAGCAATGTCTGCCCCCCAGCGGGAAGGTGATGAAGGGCTAGGCGCCTTCTCGCATTGGAGCGTGGTCACTTTCGCAGCGCGTACAGCTGTAGATGTTTTTGCCCCGGAAACAATTTATAAACAATGCCTCCACCTTTTCCCACTTTCCAGATATAACGCGCACCAGGATCAAGGGGCAGTCAATAGACCCCTTGTTCCCGTCAGCATATTTTTTTGCTCCTAAAATGCACTCTAGGATCTGTGGTTGCTACTTGAAATCACCCTGTTTTGCAAACAGAGTCACGACAATGCCGGTACCACCTTTTGGGAGTTCATTCGGAATGCGGAAGGTACGGTAGACTAAGTTTCTCCCCAGGTGGTCTCAGGAACAGCTTGTAGCCGATTCAAGCGAACTGAGACAAGGGAAATTATCAGTAGAGCAATTGGAGAAGTTTCAGTGCTTTGTGAACAGAACTCCAGCCGCGCATTCTAGTTGCATACAGTTGGCTGGCAACAGGGCGGTCCACAAGGCACTGC
>NW_013567723.1:0-672 GCF_000499745.2 Eimeria mitis
AAAACGCTAGGGAACGAGGCGAACGATGGAAAGGGGACGCTAGTATCATAGGGAGCAAAGTAATCATGCGAGCGTTGAATCGAACACGTGTACCAATAATGGGAGTAAAGGAGCCACCACAGGTGTGGGGCGGGAAGCGGAACGCAGGAACGTCCACGCCACATGGACTAAAAGTTTCGACCGGAGGGGGGAAGTTGTAGTGCGCTAGCACTACAAGTAGCTGCAATCAATAACGATAGGTAATTATGGGGAGTAAGGAGTGAGAACGAGCTAAGTAAGCCGGAAACTAGCAAAGAGAGTTAATTGAGTCTAACTGGAATAGTAGATTTGGCACACAAGGATCGTAGCCGAAATCAGACAAGAACAGAGGCCGACACAGTGCGGGGCGAGTCGGCCGCATCCAGAGGATGGCGCCCACGACGCCTGCAGAGGCGAGGGCGTGTCAGGAAGGCGGAAAAACAGTTCCTTGATCACGAAAAACGCTGAAATACGTTGAACTCGAACCGAGTTTTGACTTAACGTTTCCGGACAACGTACATTCTCTGTGTTGAGTCGCCGAACCTGCTTGAGGTTAAGAGTATTTGACCGCCGAGGTCATTACAAATGGTGCGTATCGTGTTCCTATGCGAGGACGTAAACTGTGCGAGTAGTTCCCGTTTTGGTTAGTTGGAG
>NW_013567723.1:978-1049 GCF_000499745.2 Eimeria mitis
GCCGCATTCGTTAAAGAGCTCCGGTGCATATGCACAGCTGAAACCACCCTTCACTCCAGCACCATCACACA
>NW_013567724.1:0-1028 GCF_000499745.2 Eimeria mitis
ATATATATATGTATATATATATATATATATATATATATATAAACCGCATCTGAGCTGCATATACACCCCAGCTGTATATAGAGCTCAACTGAGGTGTATGTACACCTCATTTATATTTATAATAATTTTGTTTTATAAGCAGAATAAATAAATACAAACAAAACACACAAACAGCAACAGATATCCTTGTAGTACATATGCTGCTGCTGCTGCTGCTGCTGCTGCTGCAGTTCGTGCTGCTGCTGCTGCTGCAGTTCTTGCTGCTGCTGCTGCTGCTGCTGCTGCTGCCAGAGCTCCTGCTGCTGTTGGTGCTTCTGTTGCTGCGGCTGTCGGTGCTTCTGCTGTTGTTGTTGCTGCGGTTGCTGCTGTTGCTTTTGCTGCTGCAGCTGCTGCATCTTCTGTTGCTGCAGCAGTTGCTGCTTCTGTTGGTTCAGCTACAGCTATTGCTGCTGCTGCTGTTGCTGCTGCTGCTGCTGCTGCTGCTGCTGCTTAGTAGAATGGTACATTAGCCATGAGCCCAGCTGTATGAGTTTTGTCTGTTGCTGCTGTTGCTGCTGTTGCTGCTGCTCCTGCTGCAGCAGCAGCAGCAGCAGCACCGCCTGCTGTCTTTTCAGATAGCAGCAGCAGCAGCTGCTGCAGCAGCTCAGCTGTATTCTCGTTTGTTGGTGATGAGCCCATTGCTGCGTTCTGCTGCAGCAGCTGCAGCAAACACACACACAAATAAAAAATAAAAAATTAAATAAATAAATAAATAAATATATATATATATATATATATATTTTTTTTTTTTTATTTATTTATTTATTTTATTTGTTCATTTATTATATATTGTTTAGCTGCAGCAGCAAGTACCTGAGGGGTATTGGGGAGAGCAGCAGTTTGCTGCATTTGCTGCTGCTGCTGCTGCTGCTGCTGCTGTTGCTGCTGCTGCTGCATTGGTTGTTGCTGTTGCATGTGCTGCATCTGCTGCTGCATCTGCTGCTGCATCTGCTGCTGCATGTGCTGCTGCTGCACTTGCTGCTGCTGCT
>NW_013567724.1:1128-1432 GCF_000499745.2 Eimeria mitis
CTGCTGCTGCTGTTGCTGCTGCTGCTGCATTGGTTGTTGCTGTTGCATGTGTTGCATCTGCTGCTGCATCTGCTGCTGCATCTGCTGCTGCATGTGCTGCTGCTGCACTTGCTGCTGCTGCTGCACTTGCTGCTGCTGCTGCTGCTGCTGCTGCTGCTGCTGCTGCTTTGCTGCTCCCTCCCCCAGCGCCTGCTGCACCAGAGCGGTAGCAAACTCCAGCAGCTCAGGGTTTGTCTGCAGTCTTTGTATTTTATTAGATAGTTGCTGCTGCTGCTGCTGCTGCTGCTGCTGCTGGTGCTGGTGC
>NW_013567724.1:1532-1796 GCF_000499745.2 Eimeria mitis
GCTGCTGCTGCATCTGCTGCTGCATCTGCTGCTGTTGCTGCTGCTGCTGCTGCAGCAGAAACTCGCTTGGATCTGTCTTCGTAAGGAAAGACAAAGCAGCACTGCTGCTGCTGCTGCTGCTGCTGCTGCTGCTGCTGCTGCTGCTGCTGCTGTCAAAGCTAGCGTAGCGGTGGGGTGTAATGAGGTCCCCAAAAGAACTCTGAGTCGATGGCTGCACACACACAAACCCTAAACCCTAAACCCTAAACCCTAAACCCTAAACCC
>NW_013567724.1:1896-2191 GCF_000499745.2 Eimeria mitis
TCGAAGCTAGCATAGCGGTGGGGTGTAAGGAGGTCCCCAAAGGAACTCTGAGTCGATGGCTGCACACACACAAACCCTAAACCCTAAACCCTAAACCCTAAACCCTAAACCCTAAACCCTAAAACCTAAACCATAAACCCTAAACCCTAAACCCTAAACCCTAAACTCTAAACTCTGGTGGCTAAATAACATCTCTCCGTTGTTAGATGTGGTGATTCCGTGTTGAGGGTTTAGGGTTTTAGGGTTTAGGGTTTTAGGGTTTAGGGTTTAGGGTTTAGGGTTTAGGGTTTAGGGT
>NW_013567724.1:2291-2452 GCF_000499745.2 Eimeria mitis
GTCGGTGCTGCTGCTGATCCAGCTTGCGTTCTGCTGCTGCTGCCGCAGCAGCAGCTGCTGCTTCTCCTGTGGCGCTAAGAGAAAGGAGGACTCGAGTTGCTGTCTTCTTTGTCTTTCTTGTTTCAGCTGCTCGTGCTGCAGCAGTTGCTGCTGCTGCTGCT
>NW_013567724.1:11867-12072 GCF_000499745.2 Eimeria mitis
TGCTGTTGCTGCTGCTGCTGCTGCTGTTTATATATTCCTGCTGCAGCCGCTAAAGAAGAAAGAAGGCCCCAGCTGTATAGACACCCCACAGCTGCATGTACACCCCAGCTGCCTATACACCGCAGCTGATCCGGTGTCTATGCAGCTTATATATATATATATATATATATATATATATATATATATATATATATATATATATATA
>NW_013567725.1:0-144 GCF_000499745.2 Eimeria mitis
ATGTCATCAGGAAGGCAATCGCCCCGGACTCTGCTGCTGCAGCGCAGCAGCCTGCTGCTGCTGCTGCTGCTGCTGCAGCAACAGCAGCAACAGCAGGAGCAGCAGCAGCGCCAGCTGCTGCTGCTGCAGGAGACGCACCGCGAC
>NW_013567726.1:0-127 GCF_000499745.2 Eimeria mitis
CATTGAAATTCGTCAACAAAAATAAAAACGCATCCTCAGGGCCAGACACACCCTCCCAAAAAAAAAAAAAACAGCAGCAGCAACAGCAGCAGCAGCAGCAACAGCAGCAGCAGCAGCAGCAGCAGCA
>NW_013567726.1:169-1048 GCF_000499745.2 Eimeria mitis
CGGAGGGCGATGTATGCATGCAGGTACATTTATAAGTATTTATATGCATTCAATAAATGCATATAAATGTATTGAATCGTCAGCTTTCACTGGGCTTCATATCTGCTGCTGGAATATATATCTAGGGTTTAGGGTTTAGGGTTTAGGGTTTAGTAAGGATTTCATGTTTAGGGTTTATCCTCATGCTGGTAGCTACAGCAGCTATTCTGCTGTTATTCTTTGCCTCTTTAATATCTATTCTTTATTCTGTATTCTGTATTCTCCAGGGTTTAGGGTTTAGGGTTTGGGGTTTAGGGTTTAGGGTTTAGGGTTTAGGGTTTACACTTCATATTCCGATCCTTTATCAGGTAAAACATCTCTACATAGTTGAATAAGATAGAAACGAAGAAAGAGGCCCCGCATGGGGTGCTGAACCCCTTTGGCTAGTTCAGTTAGGTCTCTTAGTATATCTGCTGCTGGTGTTTCTTTAGACTTTATAAATGAAACACCAACAGTAATAAGTAAATATAAACGCGGTATTATATTTCCTGCATGTTGTACTGTTTCATATAAATCTGAATATCGACGACCATGCCGAGATTTGTCGCAAAAAAAAGCTAAGAGATGTTGTAGCTCTTGAAATGCTAGCATGTCTGTACACACACACACACACAAACCCTAAACCCTAAACCCTAAACCCTAATTATGATTCAGAGATTTTATACAACGATAGACATGCAGCAGGTTATGCTGCACCGAAATTAGGGTTTAGGGTTTAGGGTTTAGGGTTCAAAAGGAATGTCAGTAGCTTTCAGCTTGGGGTGAGGAACTGCTCTGTGCTAGCCATCAGGGTTTAGGGTTTAGGGTTTAGGGTTTAGGGTTTAGGGTTACAGAGCTCGT
>NW_013567727.1:0-262 GCF_000499745.2 Eimeria mitis
CCTTTGCATACTATGCAGGGTACGGCGGAAGACACTGCACATCCGCCATGGTGATGATGTTTCTGGTGAGTTATGCGTTCTTGTCTGCGCGCATTGCTAGTCTCTCCAACAAGGCGCCAGCACGAAGCTGTGGCCTGGAGAGCCAGCTTCATTGTGCTATCGTTGGCTCTCACGGTTTAATCTGCTCTGTCCACCTGTATAAGTAAAATCGTGCTGCATGCTCCGATATCTGCATCTAATGCTTTGAGAAAGCCTGGTGGAG
>NW_013567727.1:460-690 GCF_000499745.2 Eimeria mitis
AGTCACTTACAACACACACAATCTAATCATCCTCTAGCACTACACGCTCGTAGCTCGTCTAGGTGTAGAGCCTTCAATTAGGAGCTTTCAGCAGCGTAATCGACGACCATGCATGCCCCACTAGTGTCGGTGCTACATTGATTTGTGCTGTAGGGCGTCTATAGCACCTCCTGATGGATTGCAGAATCAAGCAGGAGACACGTGCGGTTTGCGCATTCATGGCGTGTAGC
>NW_013567727.1:876-1048 GCF_000499745.2 Eimeria mitis
CCTCCTAGCACATCGAGAGCTAGTGTATATTTTTCCTCTGTGAACCGCTCCTCTACTCAGGACGTATGCAGCTAGTTTGGCTGGGTCGCTGTATAGCTGCTGCATTGCTTGCATTGTATCTGCCCCAGGCAAAGCACACCAGCGGGACAATGTTGTTGAAAGTGCCTTGAAG
>NW_013567728.1:0-317 GCF_000499745.2 Eimeria mitis
TCTTTCTCTTTCGTTGTCTGTTTCGCCTTCTCTTTCTTTGTCTCTTTCTTTTTAGTTCGTCCTGCTGCTGCTGCTGCTCCTGCTGCTGCTGCTGCTGCTGCTGCTGTGGTTGTATATGTTACAGAGGGTGTATCTGAGTCTCTGTTAGCTGTCGTGCATCGTTTTCTCTCATCATCTCTATTCATCTTCTACTTCTGCTGCTGCTGCTGCTGCTGCTTTCTCTTTGCTGCTGCTGCTGCTATCTTTCCTGCTGCTGCTGCTGCTGCTGCTGCTGGTGTGTATTACAACAGAAGGTGTCTCCGAGTCCCTGCTAGCTG
>NW_013567728.1:419-1047 GCF_000499745.2 Eimeria mitis
TCTCGCCCTAGCAGGAAAAATTAAATATAATATTTGTGTTCTTAATGTTGCTGATCCATACCTCACTGATGATAGATTACAATACTTACTCGCGTAGGTTTTATTATTTTATCTGCTGCTGCTGCTGCTGCTGCTACTGCTGCTGCTGCTGCTGCTGCTGTATCTGTTATAGTTGTTATAATATTTGTGTTCTTAATGTTGCTGATCCTTATCTCACTGATGATAGATTACAGTACTTACTTGCGTAGGTTTTGCTGCTGCTGCTGCTGCTGCTGCTGCTGTTGTTGCTCTTGCTGCTGCTGCTGCTGGTTGTGGTGCTGCTGTATCTGTTATAGTTTTTGTAATATTTGTGTTCTTAATGTAGCTGATAGGTATTATAAATATTATTATTATTATATGTACTGCTGCTGTTGCTGCTGCTGCTGCTGCTGGTGCTGTTGCTGCTGCTGCTGCTGTTGCTGCTGTTGCTGCTGCTGATGATGATGTTGCTGTCGTGCTGTGGATTTGCCTGCTGCGGTGCGGTTGCTTCTGGATGCATGGTGCTGCTGCTGCTGCATTCTTCCTGCTGCTGCTGCTGCTGCTGCTGCTTCACTCTTCCTCCTGCTGCTGCTGCTGCTGCTTCACTCTT
>NW_013567729.1:0-2776 GCF_000499745.2 Eimeria mitis
GTTTTGGGACGCGTCCCAACTGTCGACGTGTTCAGTTCCATATGCCGTAGGGGCACCAATCAGCGCAGTATTCGTTTTTTTTGTTGCGAGAAACTCACCAGAAGCACCACGTGGCACACACCGTTGGAGCATGGCAAGTGCCACATCTCCAGAACGCAACAGGCCGCTTCACCCAAGAATGAGTTGCGAGTTCGCACTATATAACACACATCCTGGGGGGTCTGCGGCACGTTCCCTGCACAAATGGCGTGCCGTGCAATTTCGTTCTAAATAGAAACCCTCTCTCGCCATAGCCATCATTCATTCCTCCACGATAACTGTAACAGACGCTCGTCAACACGTATGTCGTCATACGAAGTCATAAAACAAGCATTAAATTATTTGCCACAGTTAGCGCGAGCCATTGCTTGACCATACGTTCTGCACCAAAATAGTCGTGGACTTCCCCCCAGCCTATAAATCAAAGTCGCAACCGGGGATGGCATTACACAGCATTTGTCGGGAAACAGCCACTTGCTGGTAGTCACCTGCTATTATATACGCCAGGCCCACCCACCGCCCGTGGCATGCGACGTCGCAGATGCCGAAAATTGCCAGTACGGCAAACCAAAGACGGG
The DNA here is from genome assembly GCF_000499745.2 of Eimeria mitis. Lineage (NCBI taxonomy): Eukaryota > Apicomplexa > Conoidasida > Eucoccidiorida > Eimeriidae > Eimeria > Eimeria mitis. Next base: position 618 of record NW_013567729.1, read on the forward strand.
TCGAGCGCAAAAATCGAAAACTCTCCAATCATTCCCACAGCATGTAGTTAACTGTCCCGGTGATGCAGAAGGCACATTTTCTTTCCGAACGGCTGCAACCGCGCGCTGCCGCTAGATCCGCCTGCTGCCGCTTGCTACAACTAGTTACAACACGAAGCCCGATGCTGAACATACGGCGTGTCATGGATCACCTTTCAAGTATCCTCAGCCACCAAATAGTCTGATACGTCGCATGCCTGAGTTCAATTTATACCCTAGCCTACAGCACCTCTACTGCCTGTGGAATATTTCGTGAAGACGTACGACTAATTACGCTCCAATACTATTACGCAAGCGCTAGCGTCTAGGCTATCCATGCACCGGCATTGGTCTGCGCGTTTCTCGAACAACAGGTGCGCCAGCATGGAAGATCTTCGTAAAATCTAGAGGCGCCGCTCGCTTGACCAAACGTCCACTCTCTCCAACATTGGCACCACGCACCAAGTGCTCCGAAAGTAAGCCAGCATAAAAAACCAAAATACATCGGGACGCAGCTGTACACAGCATGTGCTGCAATATAGGCACTTGATGCGACTGAGCATGCAATGCTTCCGCCTGTGCGAATGGCGATGAGGTATCGCCCCTACCCGGCTCCTACGAGCAAATATTTGTCAACGAATGTGCGCTACAGCCGAGAAATGCCCTGTTATATTACCTTGCAGAGCCAGGCTTGCTGGCTTATAGACCACCCGCAGACGTTAAAATAACTTCGATTCAAAAGATGGATATATTATGTCTACACGAAATATCCACACTGTAATAATTACAGTCACATATACAAGCCCTACCCACGCCATAATTCGTAATATATTGTTGCTAGCCCTAGGCGAACTTTGTTCCTTGTGTATTCGAGGAAAGCGTGATCTCGAACAGTTGCAGTCCCGCAGCTAGCAGTCAACGACGGGCTACCCATGTGCCACAGTTGGGACTGCCTATTTGGACTTGCTCCATCATATCCGTCCTTGCAGTGCTCCGATCGACAAGAACGCACAGAAGGCTGGAGTGTTTGCACCGCTGGTCAGGCTATCACCTGCACGCTTTAGAAAGCCGTTGCATCCACAAGCCAAATCGACTGAACGTGAATGACACCATCACTTGCATTTTCTCGACAACCAAACACCTTGACACAACGCAACAGGCGCGAAAACCGCTTAAACTACTCGCTGCACGTTCGTCTATCGAAAGTAACCCTCACTTCGGCCACCACAGCCCTCACTCGCGCACTACCCGTGTCCCTGCCGTGGAACTAATATTAACCTCTCTTGCCTATGCACGCATCTACCCCAAACTGCGTGAATATGCGCAGTTCCGAGCAGCACGTGATGGCAGCAAAAAGTATTTTCACGTCGCACGTGGACATTCGTGAGCACGAACTGCATACGCCTCCAACGCGCACAACGCGGACGCCAACAACTTAAGGGGCACTGCAAACAAAAGACGACCCCGTCAGGTTGAGCGCCAATGCCTCCGCTACGCAGATGACTGCACGCAGCGAGACTGGGGAAATCGATTCTGTGGCTCCGCAAGAGCGCGTAAACATTGGAAAGCTGCGGCCAGCTATCAAGTGTGTCTTGCTAGTCCAGACGAATGGAAGATGCCGCTGTGAAGTCACATGTAGGAGCTTTTCTTGCCTAGCTCGCCAACTCACCGCATAAGTTTTGCCTGTTTGAATAACCTCAAACAAGCTTGTCAACCTATGCACGCTGCCCGGTGCATCTAAAAACTGCAGTGAGTGTTGCTCATTCCCGTGGCCTGAGCTTGGCAAGTAGGGATTCCTATGGTCTCAAATTCACGGCTAGAGACAACAACACCGCGTGGAACCGAAAGCCCTATCTTGCAGGAGGCGATTACAACTCCAACCTCAAACTAATGTTTGAGGGAAATAATTAAGATGCATGCGGCAGGCCGACAGGCCAAAAGCGGGCAGTCCGTGTGAACTAGCACCTCCCTCAAAAACTCAGCTTTAACGTGAAAAACGCACTCCAGCATATGCACTGTTGAGTCACACAAATGTATGAGGCCAATGCTCCGAGCATCAAAGTGGAAAAGTACCTGCTGCACTGGTCCTCTAACGTCCCTACAGCATCCTGTCTGTTGCGTAGTATAGGCGCGATCAGGAA
>NW_013567729.1:3037-4243 GCF_000499745.2 Eimeria mitis
TCGGAAATCCTCGCCCGTTGTATGTGGGTCTCATAGGCCACTCATAGTGTGCCGGGCTAAAGTGTCAACTTCTCTCCTAGCCACTGCTCCTAGCAACAAGGTATAGTTCCTGCGTTCCCTACGAAAACCTCGGTTACCCACTTACCGGAAGGCATGCCCTAATTCTGTTGCGTCCAGACTTTCCAGGCGGAGAACTCTCCAGGACATGGGTACCCCACTTCCGTTGGAAAACACGTACGTTGCATGGAGTTGAGTCTCCTTTGGTTTGTCTTCCTTTATTCAGTTCAACGCTAGTCACTTTTTTCTCGCATTTGACGGTCTTGTAGCGCCGAAAGACCAGAAGCACCGCAGCAGCTGCAACTGCCACGAACAGAACCCCTACGAGGGGCTGCCTCCTGCGCCCCTGGTAATAGCTCAGGCCATTGTCTACGAAATTGACCTCAGAGGTAAGACCAGGAGCGACCAGAGCTTCAGCACTGTCAGTCGTCTCCACAGGAAGAACCACCGAGGCAGCAAAAAGCGGAGTGAACACAAGCATCTCCCAGGCCAAATGCGCTAACTACCGCGCCTGGAATATGATTATGGAAAAGAGTTCTTCGAATTTCAATGTATATATGGAGAATATGCTTTGTGTGAGCTTCAGGTCGCTCATCCCAGACATGCGCAACTCTGCAGTGGCCCAGAGCTGGGTAACGCTTCTGCAATTGCCTGTTCTGCAGGACATCACTACACACCTTCTCCTGCATAGATGAAGATCGACATTTCTATTCGGGTAAATAACTGCCCTAGATAATGAAACTAAAGCCGATGCTTGAAGTGCCTCACGGATTACGGTCACTTGCCAGTAGAGCGATTGGAATTCGGGCGGATGCAACGAAGAAAATTGGTGACAGCAGAAAAGAGTTGTCCTACAGTCCGCCACATCGGAGCCTGCGAATTTTCAGTGTCCGGGCTGCACGGAGCTCTGCAGTTGCAATTTAGCTCTGTCTAGAGTTGGCAGGTTTCTCCAAGTCATGAGCACCTCGATCAGAGCACTGGACACTGGACTGGACTGTGATGCTTAAGCCGTTCTCGTGGTTTGACTTTACTGCCTAGTGCTCACGTACTCCGCAGAAACATAAATAAGTCCAAACGATATGGCTTCTGCACGTGCTGCTTTGTGAGATGTTGGGGTCTGTAACGGGTGGTCTTCTGTCTTCTTCGACG
>NW_013567729.1:4343-10620 GCF_000499745.2 Eimeria mitis
CGAGCTGCAGTGAGTCAAATATTTAGTATAAGAGTCTCCCAAAAAACAGTTAAGCTCCTCTCCATGCCCCAGGCCGCCTGAGCTCCCAGGCCCAACAGCCTGGGACCTGGTAGAGGCGGCGGAATAACGGAGAGCATCGGCTATAAATCGTTCTTTCAGGCTTTATTCAAGGGCAGAAGCGCGCTGCAATGAAGCCAACGACTTGAGGTAAGAGTTTTCCCCCAAAGCAGCTGACGTCGCTCCCCTGTCTGCAGGCATAGTGGGCATTCAGCTCAGGGCTTGTTGTTGCTGCGGAGGAGGAAGCCGAACAGCAGTTGGAGTGCACCTTGCTGCAGCTGCCGATGCATGAGAGCCTCACCTGTGAGAGCCAGGAGGCTTCAACAAAGCTTCCTTTAGTGCATACATTACCTCTGCAGAGACTAAGTGAGTTGAGCATTGTGTTTGCTTGCAGGCAGCCTATCAACGCCAAGCGGATGTTCCTGTGCTATCTGGAAGTAAACGCTCCTTGAATAATGCCAGTGTGTTGCATAGGCATTATTCAGGGACTGTTGCGAGCTGCAACGGAGCCAGATAAGAGTATCTCAAAATGAGCAAACGTCTCTTGTTTGACTCCAGGCGTAATGCCCTGTGGTTCAGCAGGTCAGGCCCACTGAAATAGCTGCAAACCTTGGGTGCACCTTATACTCTTACAATGAAAATAATATTGCAACCTTTTCATAAGGGACAGATTTGTAATTAGCAGTAGAATTCAATGAATAGGAGGGAAGCGTACCTATGATCGCACTCTGAGAATATTATGGTAGTAGGAAGCCACACCGGAAGGATCACACATGGGGCGTGTGGTGCGCCCAAAAAGTTTGCCTAACTAGGGATTCATTTTGAGTGTTCATAGAAACTCGATGAAAACAGTTTTCTGGGGCTCTATGGGACCATAGGGTCCGAATGTCGCTTCGGGGACTCCCCGGGTGCAGTCCGCAGATCCAGCGCGCGACTGCGACGGTGTGGATCCTGCACCATTTTGCCGGATATTTCCTGCTGCTGCTTTCGGATGCTGGACGGGAATCAACTCAAACGGATGACCGTCTCTTGGCAAAAATATGGTTGCCAAAATATTTGGCTAACTAACCACTAATTAGACATTTCCCTGCAGCAGGGCTAAGAGAACCAATCAATGCCTTTGTACTCCTCCCGCACTACACCAGTCATCCTCTGTGAGGAGCTCCGCTACAGCAAGCCAGCTAAGGGCAGTTGGGGGCCTTCGGGATGATCAAGAACTCGGAACATGATCCCAGTCTCGTCAATTGGTGCACCAAATGGCCGCAGCCCTGCGTCTTGTGCCCCTAACGTCAACACAAAGGCAGGCAAAAACCGAACTGTGAGGGCTAATAGGGACCCGACTTCCCTCACACAATGCGGTGTTGTGGATCCATAACAATGGAAGTGCTGCGGCCCCAGGAAGCTGATTATGTGTGGGCTGGTCCCTCAGGCCCTCATGTGAGAAACTCCCCTTCAGAAGCGCCAGTCTAAGGGGAGTTCGGAACCTTAGGGATCATGTGGCCGTCGGAACCTGATCCCAGTCACGTCAGTAGATGCACTAGTCCCTGCCAGCAGCTCTGCGTCTTGTGCCACCTCAATAAGAACTCACAGACACTTTCACTACTCATACAACCCTCACTCATTTCACAACGAGCACGGCATCGCTGCCGTGATTGTAGGGAGTATTCACTACACCTCACATGCTATGTCGAGATTTGTTCACGTTAATAATGAATATTACGCTTTAGTGCAATATTTTCAATAACCATGACATATGAATAGGCTGTTCCTCTGAAAGAGTACTGTGGGGCGCATCGTTCGAACACCACTGCTGAGTATAACGGGGCGGTAGGCAGAAAATGGCTGATACTGTAGCATGACTTCGCGCAGAAGCTTTCACTTGGTTTTGAAGCGCTGCATGTAGACGTTTACAAACATTCTACAAGTACATTTGGAGGTAAAATATATAGCAAAGGAAGCTTCGGAGAAGCTTCCTTGCGTGCACGCGTGGGGCTCGCTTGTACTACCAGCAGCTGCGAGGTGAGCTGTGAGGGTTATATGGACAGTGGAAGTGTCTTCTTATTGATGTACATTGAGTATAACATTGGTGAATGCATTAAACATTCTTTATGAAGTGACCGTTGATATGACTATAGGAGAAGCTCGCATGAGCCTCGGTGCAAAAGGTATTGCAACATGCTACGCCATCTCTCCCAGCCCCAAAAGCCGCAGTGCCTGCTCTAGTGGGGTTGTAGACGAGAACAATTTTGGAGAAGAATCTGAGAGACGTAATTTCCTTTAGCCTTTGTTAGTTTGTTATGTTGTTGTTTCAGTATGATAGTTATTGCCTGCCAGCTCGCTATAGTCAGCTTGGGCGTTTTATGAATGCGCCCCACAGGCGCATTCCTTTAGAGATACAACCTAGTAATACGTAAACCTAACTGCAAATAGTTATACTAAAGAGAAGTACTCTAAGCTACCTTGAACAGATCTCAGTACAGCGTGTCAGGGAGTGACGGCTCTCCGCACATCTCATCAGCTTACCGGGTCGGCAGTTCCTCTACTGTTTTGGATTCGCACCACCTCATCGTGTGAGGGAACTTCGATCCATACTATGCCTCATAATTGTGTTCTCATCTGCGTTTGTGTTGTCGCCGCGGGCACAAGACGCAGAGCTGCCGGCAGAGACTGGTGCATCTATTGACGTGAGTGGGATCAAGTTCCGAGGGCCATATAATCCCTAATGCCCCAAACTCCCCTTAGACTGGCCCCTCTCAAGGGGCGATTCTCAGAGCAACCCCATTTCTGGCTGCCTGCTCCGCCCAACACCCTGGCCCTGAGATCAACGCCCAGGACGCCTAGGGCCAGGGGGAGGGGTCAGTTGCTTTTGGAAAACTCTGACTTTAAGTCTTTACCTCTCCTCTGTCCTAGGTAAAGGCCAGAGAACAAGCGTTATAGACGCCCTGAAGCAAACTCTCTTATGCTACAGACGCTCAGAGATCTCGTCTGGTTCAACAAACTTACAAAACTANCCCTGAAGCAAACTCTCTTATGCTACAGACGCTCAGAGATCTCGTCTGGTTCAACAAACTTACAAAACTAAAAAAGCTTGAGGGATGTTTCTTCCCTTGTATTTATCACAAAAATGTTCTGGTATGTAACCCCACTAGACCGATTAGATAGGGATCGTTTTCGAATGCTTCGTGCTTTGCTTCATCTCCTTCAGCAACAGCGACAACGGCAAGCGATTTTTGTCTTCAGCTACGTTACGTACATCAAACGCGTGCACTGCTTCGGAATCCTGCAGCAGCAAACAGCGAATAGGACCCCTGCAGCTGATCCCTAACAAGGAATCGTGCTGAATTTCCTACTGTTGCAGAAGCTTCTGCTGCAACCGATGGTGCTGCTGCTCCTGCAGATGCTCCTGCTCCTGCTCCTGCACATTCTTGCTGCACCCGGGGCCGCTGCTGCAACTGGTCCCTTCCGTGTCCAGCTTTTTGCAGAATAAGTAGTTGCGCCTGCTGCTACTGGATCTGCTGCANAACTGGTCCCTTCCGTGTCCAGCTTTTTGCAGAATAAGTAGTTGCGCCTGCTGCTACTGGATCTGCTGCACTTCGTGTTGCTACCCCATATGAAGGCGAAGAGGTGTAGCGGCGTCGCTCCCCTACGGCGGCGGCAGCGCTTCCCTGGGCTAACTCGCAGCAGCGAGATCCAGCGTCGGGTCGGGTAGCGGAGTCTCCGTGTAGAGCCGAGATGCCGAGGTGCAACTGTTTGACGAGTGCACTGTTGTATTAAAAACGCGCTCCGGCCATGGAAGAAACCTAAGCCATTTATGTGCAACGAGGCTCTCTTGACGCCTGCATTAACACTGTCGGCAATCGCTGAAGACGTCCTTGGCCGTCAGCGGGCAGCCTGCACGCAAGTAGGTGTGGACGAACGAACGCCACCCACGTCATGATACACAACCTCAGCCTGACTACTCACAGGTTTAAAAGGCGGCGCCCAAGTCTCAGTCTCACTTCTGTTTCTCAGAGAATGCACAATGTGCCAATGAACCGCTTGCGCAACGGCATACGCGCTTTCTAGACTGAAGGTAAGAAAGCTGACACGAATCATCTTGGGGAATGCTGTGTTTGATATTTTTGTGCCAAACTCTTGAGCGACTGCCACAGGCAGAAGAGGCCTCCATAAAGCTGGCAGCGGGCCATGAACTGCTGTGGCTTGTCCCGCGTTTGCATTCGATATACCTAGCATCACGTTTAGTATTTTCTGTGATCCATCCGTACTTCATGTATGGTATAATCTCCATGCACACCCAATCCAAGGGCACAAATACGATTCTTGGGTGAACGCGGCAGCTGGCTGCTCCAATAATTTAACTTCTGCTCCACTTGCTGTGTTAGGGTGGAATACGGATCAGCATCTTCGTACAGGCGCCAGGTGCTCACAAAAGGTGTGCAATGTGTGTTTAAGGCTAAATGGGAAACCTGCGGGTGGCTTCGCGCGGACTAGGATACCACTAGCCAACTGTGGGTGTCATGCGTTCAGGAAGGTCCTCTGTTTATACTTACACTCCCTTCAACTGTTGTTAAGGCAACTAAACTCGACTGTTTACTGTTGGCTGCAGTCTTTCCATCGGTAGCTTTAGTGCATCTCACCTCTGTGAATTCTCTTGTTTTGCCGCACGGCAAGGTGCGTCAGCACTCTAGAGGTACTGATATTGCTTACTGAGACTGAACACTTCGCCTGAAGCAGCCGCAGATGCCACGCTACTTAACGCGGAGAATTACAGAGTGGCATACTTTTGGCAGTTACGATTCTCGAGCTTTCGAACACAAGAAGCCTGCTCTCTAGAAACAGGCCCTGAGAGGGCCTGCTTCTGAAGAGGAGGGTTCTAGCGTAAGCCGGCTCGTTGAATCTCCCTGTTCACCTCCCCTTCAACAGCAGACTCTACAATGCGAGCCTTGATGCGCCTGCACTACGAAATATCGACGCATGAGCGGAGTGGGAATGAAAGGCTCTTAGAGCCAAAATCAAAATGCTAAGGTGGAAAAGATGTGAAGTCGCAAGGCCTATTTCTCCCTTCTAAAAGCTTCCAGAGGGAATCGCACTCAGGAGAGAGCAGAGCGCCTTCTCCAGCTGTGCAGCACTCTGGAGTTCCTGCGCATCACAAGTTCTATGCAGTGCAGCTGGAAGCTGCTCCTATAATGCAGTCGGCGCCAACGAATCTGGTAAGGGCACTATCCGACAAACTGCTTAAACTGTATCTCAATTCGCACAGTGCTATACTTAAGGCTTCAGTTTCTTGCAAACATAGGCAGCACCACATCGCAAGTGCGATCAAACCCAGTCTTCACAAACAAAAACAAAGGCAACAATTCAATCCTTTTCGTAAAAAGGATATTTACCATGCATACCGATACGTGGGATGAAGTCAAAACGTGCGGAAAGTGAAAGAAGGCGTTCACTGGAACAGACAGCCGGCAAAATGTCTCCTCCTCATATCTTCTGTTGCTATTAGGCTATCGGCATACATTTTAGACTACCGTAAACAAAAAATGCTGCTCCAATCTTTTTTTTTGAATGTACTGTCTCTTATCGAAGAGACACACACCCAAACGGATAGAGACACTTTGCTGTCTGCTGTTGCCCGCATTTCTTCCTCACCTTTTGCCTGGGGCAGTCTGCCTGTCTCTCCTCTGTTTCTACCTGTGGCTGTACACAATTTCGTTCTCCCATCCGCGTGCTTCTGTCTCTGTGTTGGCTGCCACGGTCCGTATTCATGCCCGTGCCTCTGTTATTGTTTGTATCCCGGCAACTTGACTTGTTGGTGTCTTTCTCTATTCGTCCCTACTTTCGCATCGCTCCCTTTCTTATCGCGACTATCTCAGTTCACTCGTACCCGCCTCTAAATCATGCGCCCTAAACCGTCCATCGCTGAAACCCTAATGCCGGGCTAAGCGCCAACCCCTGAAACTTTGAAGCCGTTAACCCAAAGGCTTAACCAATAACAAAGGCATCTAAACTGTAAACGCCCTGAACCCTACACGCTAAAACCCTAAACCCCTAAAGTATGAACCCCTAAATCCTAGATGCTAAGCCATAAATCCTAAAACCTTAAACTTTAAACCCTTGGCCTAAACCATAAACTCTAAATCGGATACTTGAAGCCCCTTCCCTTATTACAAATCAAGATGCAGTAAGCAATGCTTTGAGAGACTTTACGAAGCCGCTTTGGGCT
>NW_013567729.1:10720-12581 GCF_000499745.2 Eimeria mitis
TGGGCTAAGCTCCAACCCCTGAAACTTTGAAACCGTTAACCCAAAGGCTTAAACAATAACAAAGGCATCTAAACTGTAAATGCCTTGAACCCTACACGCTAAAACCCTAAACCCCTAAAGTATGAACCCCTAAATCCTAGATGCTAAGCCATAAATCCTAAAACCCTAAACTTTAAACCCTTGGCCTAAACCATAAACTCTAAATCGGATACTTGAAGTCCCTTCCCTTATTACAAATCAAGATGCAGTAAGCAATGCTTTGAGAGACTTTACGAAGCCGCTTTGGGCTAAGTAAAGGCGAGTAGTTGAAGCAAATTCCAGCTGCTCGGAAAGATGCTGTTCTCCACTTGTGTAATGGAAAAGTGACAAGCACGTGCCTGGGCATAAGCTGAAGAATCGGCGAAGCACTGTGAACCAACCAAACAACGTACTTACTACAAATGGAAAGGGCACGAGCTCCGCTAAGGAAATTCACGTACACTCCCAAGCATTGGGCGTTATGAAGACCAACTGTGCCTCCGTTGCGAGCTCAGGCCCAGCACACAGAGTGAAAGACCAGCTAGACTGTAGTCTAGCCGGTCTTTCACTCCCACGCCGGTCTTTCACTCTGTGTGCTGGGCCTTTCAAACGCTGTAAGTATGGGCATTTAGAACTCTCCTTTCAAATAAATCAGCACAAGCTGAACCCTGTCAGTGCTGAATCGCAGCAGCGTCTAGGAAAGTGGCAGTTAAAGAAGCAGCGCACTTTCTGAATCGAACACAACACGTGGGGGTCGAGTCATATAGTGCTCATCAGTTACTGTTGTATTGTTGCGATCGTTAAGGGAGAGGGAAGAAAGTCCATTTTCTTCAGCCGTAGACAATGTGTCAATACATGAGGCTCGGAAACGCGCAAACACGCAACGCGCCTGCTGCAGCACTACTACAAATCAGATATAGTCTGCCGTGAGGTTCGTTACTGGGCAGATTGCCTCCTGTTCATGGTAAAATATCCGTTATTCAGCTGTGAGTTTAAGTATGCACAGTTAAGTTGTACAAGCTCCCTTTCTGCGTGCGCCCAGATTGTTATGTATCTAGTCGGCATCCCCGTGACGCGCAGTCATGCAATGCAACGATTATATCGAATGGAAGCAGCTATTAAGTTTCGCCCTGATTTGTATTAGTCGTGGAACGCCAGTACACTCTGCTGTAATGACGGCCACGACGGAATCGTGCAACAGGCAAACGCAAAATTTGCACTGTTCAGAGCAGTTGAACTCTACAGTAGGGATGCCGTATAATTAGCGTACAGCACCGTTCGAATGATGATAAAGAAAAAGCCATAATTAGGGCTATCTGTTGCTCAGTCATCACTGCGTGATGAGTCTGTACAGTATGGAGAACGGTCGTCCGCAAGTAGAACCCAAGCGCAATAACGCCGGGCAGAAGCAGCAGGATGTAAGCATTATATGTCCACGCGCAAAGCGGGAGCAGGAAACGGCCGTTATGGTTCAGCAAAAAAATCCTAGATGCTTGGTTTCACAATACGATGCCGTCAGGCACGCTGTTCATCGTCCTCTCTACCTCCCGGCGGGCACCCATGTAGAGACATTAACAACCGCGATTCGCAAAATGTAGGGAGCGCATCTGCTGGTACAAAAGCATGGTTCAGCCACAAGGGGAACCATTTCAACAACCTTATGCTGCGCTTTGCGTTCTGTTGGCCACTTACCCAGCTCCACGTGACGTAGGCCCTTACATTGCAGCGCTTCTTACAAAGTGGCATTCTGCCCCACCCGTAGTTCCTAAACCTTACGATATATATATATATATATATATATATATATATATATATATATATATATATATATATATATATATAT